>NW_003303703.1:84743-186042 GCF_000142945.1 Phytophthora infestans T30-4 | reverse complement strand
GGAGCGCGCAAGAAAACACGCCGTGAGTTGTTGCGGGAAGAGGAGGACGATGCTGATAACGAGGGCGAAACTGCGTATGTAGCTAGCGTTTGAAAACGCCATAAAACGGGGGTTTGATTGTAGTATCTCGAGTATCGTTGTTTTATGTAATTGTTTGTACGTGGGTAGTACATTTATTGAATCAGGCTTTAGTAGAAGTCGTAAGTTGAGACTTCTCTATGCGTTGGCGTTTAGAAGAGGTCGTAAGTATACGACATGTGAAGACCAAACACTTCAAAACTTTATTCACCATTGCCGATGTATCCTACGGCAAAAGGGGCGCCCCTATACAATAATGCTGTTATTAGGACGTCGTAAGTTACGACGTAATGTTTGCACGTTCAGAGACTCCATTTGCGGTATCAGAGGGGGTTCAATATATTAACTTTTGGTTGTTAATCGTTAAAATTAGTGGTGGGTGTCCGACAACGAAGGGTTGCTGATGACACAGTTCCAAATTATGTCCCCAAACATGAATTACTTAGCAGAGCGGTAATGAACTCAGCGATAGAACCGATAAAAAGGAGCAAGGCATCGGTACCAGTGAAGACGAGGGCTCAATGTTGGAGGAGGAGACCGGCTACATCGATGATGAGAATGTTATCACTACCGGAAGTCGTGTGCTAATTCGACTTATCCTATAAGCTAAAAGGTGGGGTTTCTCGAAAATACACCTTTGTCAATTTAAAGTGGCCGTAGTGCAGCTCAAAGTGGTTACTGTCAAAAAGTAAAAAAAGAAAAATGTAAAAAATCACAATATAAAAGTCGATTGTTATTTTTAATCCAGAGCAAAGCTAGAGCAACGTACAATAAATTACAGTAAAATACATGACAGTACCGTTTTAGCATGAATACAAACAATAACAAGACGGAAACGTACCTTCAATTGGGTTGCACATTGGAGAATACGGGCCCAAGCGTAGTAGCACCAAATCGCTCCGCTCCCTCACCAAGTCTTCAGTCTGGTTGTGTGCTGGGGCATTGTCCAGCACCGGTTTTCCCAGAAATTCCATTTGATAGACTTCATTCGCTTTAAAAGTTTCGTAGATAGCATCCACAAAATCAGCGTTGGCCTGCATATTGATGCTTCCACGCTGCGTCTTGTAGTGCACGAGGCCAATTTCGGTAGATACCGCGCACTGAACTTGTAAATTCCTTCCTTTTGAAGCTGGAAGCTTCACAACCGCGCGCTCTCCTTCACGTGCCCTACCCTGGAGACGCTTGCAGACCAAATTGAAGTTGGTTTCGTCATAGTAGACTATAAAAGAACCCGCTCGCTCTTGCATCAGTAGTTGTTCAGCAAACACATGCCTTTTTTCAATAAACACTTCATTGTTGCATGTTGCGGGCTCAATCCGCGCCAACATTTGTCAATTACATGCATTAGAAGTTAATATAAATACCAAAATAAAATAGCAGCACCGTGTATTACCTGTTTCATCACGTACATTTTCCCACAAAGCTTTTGACTAATTAGAGACGTGCTCAGCTTCACACCAAAGTCAAATAGAAGCATGTCTTGTAGCTGTACCAGCGTGTAGAGACAGTTCTCCTCCACATAGCCTACGAGCGCCGCCTCCGTGGCTGGAGTGCACTTTACGTTTACCTCTCGCGCTCCAACTCTCGCCTTCATCTCCGGGGATCCCCTAGCCACAATACAACGAGCAGTAGTGGCAGGGATCCCGTTGTGAAAGGCAACCAGCAGTCAATCGTGGCCCTATTTGTAGGCATCAAGGACGCGCGATCGCGCCATCACCGTATGCTTCGGCTCGGTTGGCATCTTGTCTGCTGATTTGGTTGTAATGTTGGTTTTGTAGTGTGCTCTGGGTGATGCTTTCACAGCCACCACTTTGCTCTGGACTCCTGCCACTCTGATCTTAAGACAAAATTTTATAATAATTACGAAATATTTTTTTTTACTTCAGCTACTTCACACCACTTTGAACTGCACTACGGCCACTTTGAATTGGCAAAGGTGTAGAAGAAGAAAACAATCGCTGACGCAAACTCAGACAGAAAGTGTTATGAAGCCGCCGAATCTTGACAAAAAAAACGGGTGCGTCACATTATAGGCATAAGTAAATACGATTAATAGAGAGCGACCGGGTTTAGTTGAGACGCACATGCGTTTGTCCGGAGTTATCATGAAACTTGGAGAGGAAAAAAAAACGAAGCTAAAGCTGAAACGCATTAAAAAAACTGTTTTAATCCTGGACCCGCTCTACATTCTACCTGCTAAGCTCCTGGACGCCTTCTTGGAGCTTCTACCTGGTTCCAACACTCAAGCTACCGCCAACTCCATAGACGATTCCCAAACCAGCCAATACTTATGCAAGGAGAAGCCTGACATACAGCGCAATGTGGAATCCGTGGTCGCTAAAGACGATGGCAGCTCTATGAGAATGCAGATTGAGACATTCAAGAAGGTTAAAAACCTTTAGAGTACAGTCTTGATCGGTTTAGTTATGCACAAGTGGCTAACGGAACTAGGAATAGCTTCGCTTCCTGCCAAATACCGTGATTTGGCAAATAGAGCTGCGACCCAACGTTTGACCACGTACCCGTATCAGCATATCCAAGGGCCCCAAAACTCACAGACTACCAGTTCGCCATCAATTGTTGCCTCGCTGGATTTCTATCGCATGTTTCGAAATCGAAGCAAACGTGCAACACTAGCGAAGGTGCTGTTGACAAGGCTATATTTCGATTGCAGCGGGGCTACCGTAGCTTTAGCGTCAGAGGAAGCCGTTCGACTAAAAGAGTCCTTAATACAAAGATCCTTGTCACAAGGGACTAAAGCCAGGGAGCAAGAGTATTAACTAGAAATAACTCAGATGCTTCAATATCCGAAGTGTTTTTTTTTTTACTTTTATTGCGGCCAAGCCGCCTAGGGGTAGATGTATCTGTTTACATATCTAGCATAGGAAACCCCAATGAAATGCATAACGCGTGGCTTTCCGCCAAATTACTGAGATACATTTTTAGCTCCTCAACTTATGTACTGAGAGTTTGTTAAGCCTCCGGGTACTCCGTACCCGGTGTGTGTCCCATACCGTGTACCCCGTTACATCAAGTGTGTTCTTTCGCAAGTTAATGAGATGAGAATGGAGTGGACACTATTCTATCGTCCTTGAATTTCGACAACTTTCACTGGTGTTGCGTGACAGTGAAGGTCGACGATAAACATATCTATTACTACGAGCCCTTGAACAAAGCTACGTAAAAGCATGTGGCTAATGTAGTTGCAACAAGTCTCAAGATTGCTGACCTGCGTGGTTATGATGTAATTGCCCGGACCAATCCTATCCAGGCTGATACGCACATCTGTGATGTGTAGGTATACTGGATGCTCATCCGATAAGTCAGCACCGACAACCAAATTGACATCAGCTCTACGTCGCTCCCGAAACGTCGCTTCGACCTCTTCAACTACTTGCTGTCCGAAAATCTACTACCCGTACCAGCGTCAGAGTCCGTTGCCGACAGTGACTCCGAGGATAAGCGTCCTGCGCAAAACAGTGAGGACATAGATGCCAACGAGGAGATTGTCGCATCGAAGCAGGCCGCGCTGTAGATATTGAAGGTGCGCATGAATTAGGAATTCAAGATGCACGGTCATTTATCATACTTGTAAAGGTGCTAGCATGAATATCAACGTCTTCATTTACATGCACTTGACGGTTGATTGCTGTCACCGTTACTCTTCAGGAGCACACCAGAACTATAAGCTCTGTCTCTAGGATTTAAACATGACTTTATACAGGATTAGCAATGTAAATTGGTGCAAATATAACAGTACTATTCTTACGTCCAGTATTTTGGCTAAGAATAAAGCATGATTAATTCCTGAATGCTTTTCGGACACGCGTTTATATCTTCCTCGTCATCAATAAATCATCTCGAATCTTCCCCATGTCGTTCAATGTCCAGGATTATCCACGACGATACAACAGCAGGCCTCCTCAGGGCTTTGTATAAATCATATAATAATATGTAATATCAAAGATGCATCTCATGAAGCCTCCAAGTACTCCAGAGCATCGTAAACCTTCTTTAGCGAGCCTTTCGGGTAGCCGCACTATTTTCGAACCCATCTTTAAGCTACGTTCAGATGGGAGAAGTCGCTCCTGTCCATGGCAACGCACTTCGGAGAAGTTCAGGTAGTCCACCCGCGTTGGCGTGGATTGACTACTAGTGCTATCAAGTGTACCGGGGTCACACAGCAGCTTGCGCTAGAGGAAGCTGGCTTCTGAGAGTATAAAAACGCTCAGTGAACGGCAGTTCACAGGTCCCCTTTGCCTAAAGGGAGTGAAGTGACCTATTTAAGGTAGACTGTAAGCTGAGTATATTTATAGGTAGGCTAAGCTTACGTTAAATATACAAAGTATAAGTCCTATATAGAAAAGCAATGTCGTTTGACCAATGGTTGGCTTTAGACGACCTTGGTACCTTGTACCAAATATCCCGAAGTGTGACGTGTCATAGATCTGAAGCGTGACGTGTCACACTTCATGTAACTAGG
Organism: Phytophthora infestans T30-4; assembly: GCF_000142945.1. Taxonomy (NCBI): domain Eukaryota; phylum Oomycota; class Peronosporomycetes; order Peronosporales; family Peronosporaceae; genus Phytophthora; species Phytophthora infestans. The sequence continues at coordinate 181,481 of NW_003303703.1, read as the reverse complement.
GGTATACTTTGCGCTATGTACACCGTTTCAGGCGTCTTCAAGATACCTTGGGTGGTAGGTGCGGAGATGCGATATCAGGATGGTATAGTCGTGCGCACTCTTGCAGGCTTTCGTTCAAGTGGGGCACACGAAATTCTCCTTCGACTTCTTGGTGAGCATCATGGCCCACACGAGCTTGTTGGTGTGGGGCTTGTTGTTGAACGGCATCGTGGTAGGGCTTAAGGTACAGCAGCTTGGGTAGAATGCAGAAAATTAGATTATGAAGGAAGAGAAGGCAGGCTAGCAAGGCAGGGAAGGCAGGCTAGCAAGGCACCCCTAAGATTCCCATGATTTTAGGTCCTAATTGCAGTCACACTATTCGTCGAAAGCTTAATGACGAACGTTTAAATGGTTTAATGAGTAAAAGTCAAATGGAAAGACGTAGAATTCACTGATCTCGAGCCTATGATCGCCCTGATTAGTAAGTTTTATGGATATTGCAGCTAAACGATAGGTCAACAATCTTAATGGCGAACGTTTGAATGGTTTAATGAGTTAACGTCAAATGGAAAGACGTAGAATCCACTGGTCTGGAGTCTGTGCCCGCCCTGATTCGTAAATTTTATGGATATTGCAGTTATGTGATAGGTCAAAAAATTATGACAGTAAGTTTGGAGGGTATAATGAGTTCAAGTCAGGCTGAATTTGGCTATGAGGTTGTGTTTGAGCTGTGCCGGGATTTTGGCTACTTCGACGGGCGGTTTCCATGTTGTATACCGTAAAAAAAATATGGTGAAAAAATGCTAAGGAAATAGCTGACTAAAACAATTGAATATGCATATGCTTTAAAAAATTTCACCTTATTATTTTTTCGGGATCACAGAATTACAAAGTGTTTCTTGGGCGCCATGGTACGTCGCAGGAGCGAGAGAAGAGCTAGGTACTCGGTGGAGTTGGTGTATTAGACGATTATGATGTTCTGATGTCCGAGTGCGAGAGATAGCAAATTCGTTTTGACTCCAGAACATGCAATGTGTTTTGAGCGCACCAAGGAGTCGTTCCCGGTGAGGCATTTATTTAGTCAATGATATAACAATTTTTTAGTATGGGTCTCAGAATTCTTACTTAGACCAAGGATTAAGCACTGCTTAGGCCCAGCTAAGAAGCAGGTATCCAAAGGAATTAAAACCACTCCTCTGGAATCTGACAAATTCCAGCAGTCTGTAGTCGTGTGGGTGGGTGGGGGGGGGGGGTTCCGGCAATGGACCCTTCCTGGTCGAAAGGGTCGATTCTAAGCAGGGCTCTCGATTAATGTATAAGTACATTAGCTAATGTACATTATTTTAATGGATAATGTATGGGAGCTCGAGCGCAGTTAAAAATGCATAGTGTATGGGAGCTCGAGCGCAGTTAAAAATGCATAATGTATGGGAAGAAAATTTATACATTCACACTTTAATACTATGGTTTGTTAGTGAAGGCCATCACGTACGTGGTATCCGTTTATGGCCATTATGCATGACGGGTTTATCAGATTCAAATGCATAATGTATGAGGTAGGCGTAACTCCACCATATAAGTTGGAGCCGCCACCAAAAATGTAAGAGGGTACGTAGCCCTAGGTGTACCCTGGTTACGTGAAGTGTGACACTTCACACTTCAGGGGTATGACACGTCATACTCCGGGATATTTGGTACAGGGCACCAAGGCCGTTCAAAGCCAACCATTGGTCAAACGACATTGCATTTCTATAGGTAACTTATAGTTTGTATTAAACCCAAACTTAACCTACCTATAAATATACTCACTTTACAATCTACCTTATTTAGGTCACTTCGCTCTCTTTAAATAAAGAGGGGACCTGTGAACTGCCGTTCACTGAGAGTTTGTATACTCTCGGAAGACAACTTCCTCTAGCGCGAGGTGCTGTGTGACCCCGTCACACTTGGTGGCACTAGTAATCAATCCACGCCACCGCGGGTAGACTACCTGAACCTCTCCGAAGCTCGTTGCCATGGATAGGAACGACTTCTCCGATATGAACGACGCTCAGTTCGAGTCGGTTCGGAAGATGGCAGGCATCTTCGGGATGAAGGCCCTGCAGAGCCTGGTGGTGTCAACACCGGCTGCGCAGCTCGAGCGCGTCAATGCATTCGACGCGTACGAGCAGGGCCCCATCGCGCATGTGCGGGAGAACCTGCAGGCTCCGGCGGCGGAAGCAAATCCGCCTCACCCGAAGCCAATACGGATGAAGGTTAAGTCGTATGAAGGGAAGGAAGGCGAGAACCTTCACTTCTGGGTCCGAGAAGTAGAGCTCGCGATGGACGCGGCTCTTATCTCGACCGAGCAACTGCGTGTTGCTTTTGCACTCTGCAACCTCAGCGGCCGTGCTAAGAGTTGGGTGTACACACGGGAAGCAACATCCCCGTGGATGTTTCACATCCTGGGCTCAGCTGTGCGAACAGCTCCGAGCCGCGTTCCGCCCGGGGAACTACGAGTACCGCCAGCGTTCGCGCTTCCGCGCGTGTAAACAAGGGAGGCGCGAACTGCACGAGTATGTGCAAGAGATACGGGAGCTCACGGCGTCCCTAGTGGGAAACCCACTCAACGAACACATCAAGATGACTGTGTTCATGGACGGCCTTCGAGTGGGCCCCGCACGCACTCAGCTGTTCCGGGTGCAGTCAAGTACTCTTGAAGAGGCGATTCAAGTGGCTCTTCAAGAAGAGTACAGCCATCGCCAGGCGCGTACGCCGGCCTCAGCATGGCCTGGAAAAACCTTGTCGGCTCCCGGCCGAACAAATCCCAACGGACCTGTTCCCATGGAACTCGGGTCCGCCGAACAGCGTGACATCCGCTGCTTCGGCTACGGGAAGATGGGCCACTTCAAGCGCGACTGTCCTGCGGAAAGACTCCGCAGACGGTCCTTCCCTAAGCCCGTCCTCAAGGGTCGCTGGCAGAAGCCAGGATCCCGGGGACGGGGGAACGCTGGGAGCCAGTAGGGGTGGGACGCCCTACTGGGGAAGAACTAAGTCTTCGTGATGGGTGCGCGGGTGGCGCGTATCACGGGGACTTAGCCCCTGAGAGTCTTCGCACTCTCGAATCGGCGAAGAGCAGCGGCGGGTTGCTCGTAGTACACGGATGTGTACGGGGATACGATCATCCCTTTAGAATCTTGATCGATTCTGGGGCGTCGAAGAATTTCGCACGCCCCAGACGGTTGCTCGCAACAGCAACAAGTTGTCAGATGCTTTGAGAGAAAGCAAAGGCAACGGGACGGTGTCAGTGCGATTGTCCGACGGGAAGGTCGTCACTGTCCCCAACGTCCAAGTGGATCTGGCCGTCGAGTTTGAAGACTTTGACAGCCTCGAACAGTTCACTGTTCTCGATATGGATCCATATGATATGATCCTGGGCATGCCCTGGCTTAAGAAGCACGAGCCCTGGATCGACTGGCGAGGCAAGGGGTGTCGGTGCCAGCCGCCCTGGGCAATCCGACAAAGCATTGGTGAGTCATGTTCCCACCTCTGTCAGGACCCGGGGCGCCCGCAAGGGCTGCCAGAGTACCAAAGCATCCGGCAGGTGCTTGGGAGTCGTCGACGTATATGACGACTCCGAGGATGTTTTGATGGTGGCAGCGCCCAGAAGAGGCGCTGGCCAGGTGGGTAACTTAGGTCCACAGGCGGGTAACTTAGTTCTGCAGGCTAGCTGCAGCTGTCACGAACACTGAGAACAGCGTGTTCAAAGTGGGTAACAGAGTTCCACTCACGGTCGCCCAGACCTTAACAGAAGAGGAAGACGTCGGATACGCTTCCTGTGTGGGTAACACAGTGCCACACGCGGTCGCTCAGACCTTAACTGAAGAGGAAGGCGTCGAACACGCTTCCTGTGTCGGTACCATAGTACCACACGAGGCCACGAGTGCCTCGGATGTCGTAGCGACGACATCCCTAGACGTGGGCAGCAAAGCTCCCCGTCACAGTCGCCGTCGTCAACGACGCCGCCGCCGCCTCAAGTCGGATCCGAACTTCGTTCCGATCGACGTCGCTTTAAGCGACTCGGAGTCCAGGGCTCGGGCTCCTCCGACAAGGCCGGTGGAAGAGTGCTATCACATCTTCGATGGCGAGACCGGTTTACCCGTCAAGGCATCTGGTGTCCACTTGGAACCGTAGCCAGAGGTTGCAGAGATACTGCACCTCGAGGAAATGACGGCTGAGTCTTTCCTGACCAGCCTAAAGGCTGGAGAGATTGCTGAGATGGTACTCATTAGACCTGAGACCACTCGGGAGGAGCTGAACGCCTCCTCTGGTTTGGACGAGAACGTCCTGGAAGGCCTGAACAAGCAGCGTCAGGCGCGCTTGGGTTCTGAGATTCTTAAGAACCCCAAGGATCCGGTGTATCCTTTAATGAAGGAGTATGCGGACGTGGTGAACAAACACCCACCGACCCAACCCCCACCGCATCGAGGCGTACGGCACGAGATTGATCTCGTGCCCGGCACAAAGTATTGTGTCACGACGCAATGGCCTCTCCCGCGCGAACAGTGCGAGGTCATTGATACCTTCTTCGCCGCGAAATCGAAGGCAGGCATGGTGCGGGAGTCGAAATATTCGCACTCGACGCCGACTTTCTGCGTTCGTAAGCCGAACGGAAAGTGGCGTCTGGTTTACGCTTATAATAAGCTGAACAACGCAACGGTGCCGGCCCAAACATCAATCCCACGAAAATATGTGTTGTTGAACAACATGGCCGGGAGCGTACTGTACAGTGCGCTGGATTTGGTAGACGGATACTACCAAATCCTGATGCGAGAGAGCGACATCCCGCTCACCGCGGTAAGCACTCGAAGCGACATGCTTTGGGAGTGGCTCGTCATGCCACAGGGCTTGTCTAACGCCCCGGAGACGTTCAATCGCCTGGTGACGCAATTGTTTTCCCTTTGCGTACCTTCGTACAGACGTACTTCGACGACATATTCGTCCATAGCCGTGCCGAAGGAGGCAAGACGGCCATGGAGGTGCACCTAGGACACCCCCGTCGATTGTTGGACGTAATGCGAGCGAACAAGCTCTACGCCAATATCGACAAGTGCGTGTTCGCGTCACCAGAGATTAAAGTTCTCGGCTGCTTCGTAAGCAACGTGAACGTTCGGGCTGACCCAGACAAGGTCAAGGCCATAGCAGCATGGCCGCCGAGAAGGATCTTTGAAAGTGGTTGGGCTTGGCCAACTACCTTCACAAGTACAGCGCAGGGTACGCGGGCTTCGCTAAGCCCTTGTTGAGCCTCCTTTAGAAGGACGTCGACTGGCGCTGGGAGCAGGAGCACCAGAATGCTTTTGACAGCATCAAGGCCAGTCTCCAAGAGGCCCCTGTCCTGGCCATGCCGGACGAGACGAAGCCGTTTAGCATCGTCTGCGATGCCTCCGATTACGCCATCGGATGTGCATTGCTGTAGGCCGACACGGCTGGACACGAACGAGTCATCTCGTTCCAGTCCAGGCAGCTCCAAGCCGCCGAGCGGAACTACCCTGTCCACGACAAGGAGCTCCTGGCAATGAAATATGCCCTTGTGAAGTTTCGTGTTCACCTTCTGGGCTCTAGGCCCTTTGTGATCTACACAGACCACGCGTCCTTGAGGACGGCGACTAACTCGCCTCACCTCTCCCAAAGGATGGCGAGGTGGCTGTCCTTCTTCGCGGAATACAACTTCCGCGTCGAATACAAGCCGGGCAAGCTCAACGTGCTTGCGGACGCCCTCTCTCGGCGTCCTGACTATGAGTTGGCCCACATCACGCGGGTGACAGCGGATCTATATGATCGGATACGCATGGCGTATCGGGACGATGAGGCTGTCGCGCCTATCGTCAAGTTCCTTATGGCCGGAACGAGCGCGAAGTCCGACTGGCTCTCGTCGATCCAGCGCTCACGGCTCCACCGATATGAGCTTAAAGAGGGTCTCCTCTACTACCGGGTGAAGCCCACTGATCCTCCACGGGTGGTCGTACCCAACGACGAGGATCTGAAGTTCGATATCCTCGCGGAGGCGCATGACGCGCCCTCCAGCAGCCACTTGGGCCGCGAGAAGACCTTTCGGTCGGTCTCTCAGTCCTTCTGGTGGACCCACATGTACAAGTGGGTCGCCCGGTACGTTAAGACATGCGAAACATGTCAGCGGGTCAAACCCGCAGGGCACTCTTCGGCTCCACTACAGAGCCTGCCCGTACCGGCTGGCTGTTGGAAGTCGATGAGTCTTGACTTTAGCTTTGGGCTTCCCGCCGACGGACACGGCAACACCGGAATTTTGGTGTTCGTGTGTCGGCTGAGCAAGATGGTACATCTTGCTCCTGTTCCCGTCACTGTCACGGGCGAACAAACCGCAAGGTTGCTCGTCGATGGCGTGTTCCGCTATCATGGTCTCCCGGAGACGATTATCTCGGACCGAGACCCGCGCTTCACTGCTGCGTTTCGGAAAACGCTGTTCCCTTTACTGGGAACCCGTCTGCAGATGTCCACTGCGGACCATACGCAGACAGACGCAGACAGACGGCCAAACAGAGCGCGTCAATCGAGTGCTCATGGACACTCTGCGCAGTGTGTGCGCGGCACCACCACGTACGTGGTCGACGCAGGTTCCAGTTGTTAAGGTTGCGCTCAACAACGCGGTGCACGCGTCCACGGGGCTCACGCCGTTCTACTTGAACGGCTTCCGCCACCCCAGAGTGCCTCTCACGCTTCGAGGAGACACTGACTCCTCTATTCTAAGTAGGGGAGAGGCTCGGAAAGCCCTTTCCTCCCAGGTCTCGGATGTGAGACCAGTATCGCTGCGGAAACAGGGTGGAATCCTTTATGGATACCAAGCTGAGCATTGTCACCAGGGTCCGCGATGCCATGGCAGCGGCCCAAGATAAACAAAAGGAGTACTCCGACAAACATGAAAGAGGAAGCTTAAGTATATTTAAGGTGGGGGGCTTAGTGTTGCTAGACACGAGGAACCTACATCTTGCCACTGTCAGCTCTGTCGGCAGCAACAAGCTGAAGCACCGCTTCATCGGACATTTTGCAGACCTGGCCAGACATGGTGCGTCGTACACCATCGACCTTCCAAAGTCAATGACGACGCACCCGACGTTCTATGTTGGATGTCTTAAGCGGTACTTTGACCCGCAGGGGGTTGCTGACTCGCAGACCCCCTTTGACCCAGCTCCTCGAAGCGAGGGCCGGTCACAGTCGTCGACGAGGACGTCGGAGCCGGCACCCAAGCCACGGTCGGGACGGCAAGGCTGCGGTCAAGACCGTACGCCGGAGGGGCCCCATACGAACGGACCCCGGCGCCATACGCCGGGTACGCACCATACGCGTACGTCTGGGAGTGTGCCGCCGGCGGCTCCGAACGTGGCAACAAAGCCTCGATCCGTCGGATCATGCGGAATGCTTCGTCCAGATCGGACGAAGAGACCCGTCGGTCCACCCGCAGATGCAGGCTCGCGACCTCTCGCTCCAACAGGTCCAGGCGGCCCGCAAGACGAGCGAGCTCGCCCTGATTACCGCCCTGGGCGGCAGCATCGCCGCCAGTCCCAAGGGCAAGTGCAATCTCAAGCACGTGGACACGTTGACGGAGGCGGTCAACCTCAGGGCCCTGTGTCGGACCCGCAGTCGGAGCACTCTGACGAGAGTGGCTTTCGGGAGGCGCCGAGTACTCGTACTCGTACGAGGGCACCTCCGCCCCTGCTGGACCGGAATGGAGAGGTCCACTTCCACGTGGAGCGTATCCTCCAGGAGCAACGGCGTCGCAGTAAGCGACAGCTCCTCGTGAAGTGGAGGGGTTATGCCCACTCCGAGAACTCGTGTAAGCCGATTGAACGGCTCCTGATTGACTACCCGAAGGCTGTCGCAATCTGGGAACAGAAGCGGCGGCAGCTTCATAAGTAGTCCGGGGCTTCTTGCCCGAACGGGGTACGGACGATGAATACATTCCGTACTCGCGCTCATCGTGAGCGCTAGAAGCCGCGCGCTTCAGGATGTCCCTTGGCAGCATGCGCTTGCTGGTCAAGTAGGCAAACCTCACACGAAGATCACGCTGGTCCACGATGCGGGACAGCAGCTGATCTTCATGGAGTTCCCGTAACTCCGTGGGTGAGTACCAAAGAGTCTTCACCCATGCCCAGAACATGTCCGCACAAGAACTCCACGTGGGACAGTTCTCGGTCATAACCCAGGGGTATCCCCAAAGAGGATAGAGACCACCCCGGGTCTCGGGCTTCTTACGACAAGTCGTGAAGTCCTTAAGGGGAATGCGGTGTGGCGCGAGAAGCACACACCGAGCAGCCTCCAAGTTGTCAACGAACAACTGTTCTTTCTGAACAAGGGCTCGTTCATAGATGCCCCTAGAAGTGTGACCGCCCACAAAGCCACGAGGAGCGACGAGAATCTCTAAGAAGAGGTCAGCCCCAGAGCTCTCCTCGGGAGGTTAATACCCTCTTGAGTTGATGGTAGCTCCCTGACTGACGGGTGCCGCCACCGACCCCCACGCACACGCTGGGCAGCTTGAAAATCCTCCTGCTACTGGTCGAGATCATTCGAGACCTCCCGGGGCTCAACGATAGCACCCTCCTCCTCTTCTTCTTCCTCCTTCTCCTCCTCTTCATCCGAGGAGTCGAAGATACTCTGATAGATGTGTCGAGTCTCCTTCTCCTCGTGGAGTGGAGACTTAGAGGCTGTACGCTTCTTCGAGGGCTTGGCGCCTTCGGCTTTAGAGGCCTTAGCACGCGCAAGACCCTCGGCAAGCGAGAGACGTTTGAGAGGATTCTCTTCCTCATCGCCACCGGCTTTGGGAGCGCCCTTAGCCTTGACGGCCGGACTCTCGGAGCGCACAGACGTTCTGGGACTGTGATCACCTTGATCACTAGCGAGCGACGGCACGCTGTCATCTTTGGGCTCACTGGGCACTGGGCTGTGCCCTCCCACAGAGCCCGCAGGAGCATCGTGCGTGCTCTCGGACTCGGCACCGTCCTCACTGCCCGAGTTGAACTCACGTTCCACGAACCGAGACTTCGGACGATTGTCTGAAGACGAGGGCGGCGGACTGCGGCGCTTGCTTGCTCGCTTGTCCACAGCCGCGTCACCCGAGGAACCGATCGCCTCGGAGGCCACCTGAGTAGCCTCCTTGAGTGCCGAGCCTTTGCCGTGAGGCTTAGTGCTCTTGGCTTGCGCCTTACCGGAAGCAGCCTTGGAGCGTGTCTTGGCACCGCTCTTTGCAGTACCACGAGGCATGATACCGGTCGAATTGGAGACCTAGACGAAGAGCGCACAGGTTGCTGCTCGAGGCTCTAAATGTGAAGTGAGCCTCCGCCGCGCTCGCGCGGCCAAGTCGATGGTTTTCGACTTTGAGAATGAGAGTTTGTGACGAACACCTCTTCATTCTGATTGGTCGGTAAACCGAGCCTAAGTGGAGGAGGATGTAACGGGGTACGTAGCCCTAAGTGTACCCTGGTTACATGAAGTGTGACACTTCACACTTCAGGGGTATGACACGTCATACTCCGGGATATTTGGTACAGGGTACCAAGGTCGTTCAAAGCCAACCATTGGTCAAACGACATTGCATTTTTTATAGGTAACTTATAGTTTGTATTAAACACAAACTTAACCTACCTATAAATATACTCACTTTACAATCTACCTTATTTAGGTCACTTCGCTCTCTTTAAATAAAGAGGGGACCTGTGAACTGCCGTTCACTGAGAGTTTGTAAACTCTCGGAAGATAACTTCCTCTAGCGCAAGGTGCTGTGTGACCCCGTCACAAAAAATATAGGACAATGCACACGAATGGTGGACAGCTATCACTCACAATATATAAGTGGAGTGTCCACACATATGGAAAGCAGTAAGCACAAAGATGAGAAACACTCAATGACAGTGTTTTTGTTGGAATCACTAGGATAGGTGAAGTGATTCAAGCACTAAGCTGTAGCGATCATGTTGTAGTTGCAGCAACAACGACGCCTCACTTTCCCTTGCAGCGTGTCATGGTACTACGCATTCTCGCTTTTAATTTTTGAGCAAACTCGTGTAGTATCACGAAGTTGGACACATCTTCATGTACACATTCATTCATGCGTTCCTTAAATGTGCTCACAAACCCAGCACACCCATGTACTTCCACGCATGAGAGCTCAAAGTGCTGATCAGACGAAGCAAAAAAAGCCTATCGCTAGGTTTCTCGGAGCAGGACACCGAATATTCATGCATGTAGTGTCAGCACCACTTTAGTTTTCTAAAGGTCGACTTCGATGTTGCGGTGACTCTGGTGCTGCACGACCAAGTGGGTCCGTTGCATTTGGTTGTTGGCTTGCAACTGCAGATTCCTTAGCGGTCGGTTGCCGCAGTAGTTAGCGTTGAACGGGGTCTCCTGCGCGTGCTGGCGGGGGTCCTGCATCGTGGGCGTCATGTGGCCTCCAACACCGCCATGGAGCCGACTCGACTGTGGTTGTTGTTGCTGTTGTTGTAGTACCGCGGCTCGCCCCACTTTTTTTAGAAAAGGTCTTATGTCTCCAAGTTCCCCTGCTTGGCCTCGTCACTCGTGCTCCCAGACTGTCGTCACTGATCCCAGATTTGGACGAATTAAACAAGTATCTAAAGGAGGCGAAGCTGCTGTTTCCACCGCTTCCAGCTTCGTCAACACCTGCGCCTCCTTCTCCACCACCGAAGAATCCTCCATCTCCGCCTCCGCCCGCTTGTTTGCCACTCTGTCCACTCCCGACACGTCCATTTCGACCATTCGAAGACCGATGGAATGCTGTCAACGGAGAAACTGCGACGTCCACCAGAGACGTCTGCGGGTTCAAGAGACACGTGCCTTCAAGAGAATAGTGAAAGGAGCCGCCATCCCTGCCATAGTTGGCGTGGCACCTGTGCCTCCAGCTACTAGAGCGGAGTAGTCTGCACTACTCGCAGCGAAGCCCCAGCCGAGGTGTCCATGTTTCGCTGAGCGCCCCTCGAAGTCTCTCGTGTCTCCCGGTACGTTCGCGGAAATAGCTGCTTGTCCAGTCACACGAAAGTCGAGTGGGATTGTTGTAGCATCAGGTGCAAGACCAGATTCTGCGTGATCTAAGCCATCGCCGTTGAACCCACCACGACCGTCTTGAAGGCCCCCACCGCAAACCAGAATGTCCACAGCATCACCGGCAGTGACACATTGTGGACGGAGCGACAGTAACCAGCGTAGTGACCGCCGATCCCTCCGAAGTAGTTGACCCGGTCGACGTGCTCGGCGGGCTGTTCGCTGCTAGAGGTGACTTGGTAGTGGCTGATGGCGTTTTCGTCGTGGATGTTGGTGTCTTGGTCGTGGACGTCGGAGTGGACGACCCGGAAGTGTCCGAAGACGTGTCCTGGGTCTCCTCGCTCGAGACGGAGTCTTTCGCCTCGCTTGTGCCGTCAGAACCGACCCCGATAGTGCCCGGGTTGTCGTACGACCCGTCGCCGACACTACCACACATGTCAGAAGATGTGTCGGGCTCGTCGTCCGAGTCACTGCCAGAAGACGTCGAAGACTTCGTGGTGGTCACACTGCTATGCAGGTTCGTGCCCGTCGGCAGCGAATACCGGAACACACATGGCACCGAACCTGCAGTGGCCGAAATGGTGCCACTGCCCGATGAAGTCAACACCGTCTAAGTAGTCGGGGTCGTCTGCGCTGCTGCGACAATCCACGCGGTGGCGGCAGCAATTTCCGCTCCATACACTCGCATTTTTGTTCATCTAAAGTCGTCATCAACCGTGTAACTGGTCAGGAAGGTTGCGAACTGGTAGAAGCTACCAGCTTGCCGTTCTGAGACACGTGACGTACGTGGTGCATCCTTTCAGCGACGCCATTGATATGTTGGCTAGTCGATTGCTGCAATCTACCAGCTCAGGTAGCACGCGCGTCCACGTCGAGAGTTGTGCGGTATATCTCATCCTAGGTTAGCGCTTCCAGGGCATGTCCGCCCTGTAGTTCAGGCGTGTTCTAGATCACAGCAGTCTCATCCTTGCCTCCATTAGTAACATCCTTCATCCGTGCGAACGGACGCAAGCCGGACCTGCAAGTGGGCTTATATGAAGTAAGAAATGAAAGTCGTAATATTAAATGTTAAGAAACTTGGGATACAAATGATAAATGAGATCTCGCACCTACGTCGTTGCCTCGATTTCTTTCTGCTTTGAAGGTGAGACTCGAAAGCCCGTCCTGTAAGCTTCCGTTGACGTTTGGAGCGCCGACAACCCCGGGATACGCCTTTCGATTGGCCTTGATATTTAGGAGATTTCTCAGTCGGGACGTGTTCGTCCTCGAGGCTATAGTCCAGTATCTCCGTCGCAGCAGAACTCACAATGAAAAGGCGATGAACTATGCGTAGAGGTGGCTGGCTCAAATCCTTGCGCGTCATCTTCGTCCTCTGCAGTATGGTCGACGGCTGTTTGCACAGTCGGTGGCTCCGCCCGATCTCTCTATTGCATGATTTGAATCAGAAGAAGAATCTTGATTTCTGTCGCCCATTCTAATATCTCCGGTCGATCTTCGCGTAGAAGCGCCAGAGACTTGAGACAAAGAGTCAGGTGAATTTTCTAGAGTCTGAGCATGGACATGGCTTGGCCTGACAAACTGTCTTAGCCGCATGCTTACTCCGGAGCACGCCACGCCTCCTTGCACACAGGCACTGATTACATGGCAGCACATAGCATGCTTCCTGTTGTAGGTGCACGAGCGAGACTTGTTCCTTGTATCTACGACCCCATCACCCGCAGGCATGCCTTCGGTTTGTTTTCGCCTAGAATTGGCCAATCTGATTGATCTAGCAACAAGTTTTTTTCTGAGGCTGCCAACCGCAATGGGCGCTGCTCTACACGATACTGATCAGCTGCTACAGATCCTATTTGAGGAAGGATATGCACCACGAGGCATTCTCTCTTGCAGTTAAAGCGATAAAGCCTTACCAGGCGCTCTGAAGCAGTAGGGACCGACGAAAATGCTGGCTTCGAGCTAAAAAAAGCCAGTCTGGCACCATTCAGGTTTGTATGAGCTCACTAGGTATGGCAGGTCCAGCAGGACATTGCAGCTTGACTTTGCGGTGATACTGCTCCAATGGATTATTGGTAGCCGCGTATTCGGGTGGTGTGTGATGAGCCTGCCAGAGCATAAAACGGTGCGATTTGACCCACATTTTAGCAATGTGATCAGTTAATTTACGTACTGGTGATCCCCAGGCACTCCATTTTGTCAGAATTTGGGTTTTCACAACTGGGTACTCTTGCTCACTAGCAAAGTGCATATCATAAAGATCCACAAATATAGATCTTGTGTCACCATCGCTGACAGGATTTACGAGAATGCTTCCATGCATTCTTTGTCACATGGAACCAGCACATTAAAACAACAGGGTGTGGTAGTTCTGTGACACATGCGTTAAATTGGGCTTTGTCAGCATCCATCATGACAAATTGTGGTGCAAATTGAACGCCAGCACAATCCATGCACACACGCTTCTGGTATCGGATGCGCCATCCAATGCCGATTGCAAGTTTCGGCGAGGTTCAAAAGTACACCATCGAAAAAAAGTGTCCAGCCCAATCCGAAACCCCAAATACAAAAACCATGAAGCCGTTTATAACCATGCTGTGGGTACTATCAATGTGCAAAATTGTAGTGAAATCGAGATGAGTCTGGACTGCAATGTAGCTTTGAATCAGACGTAAACCGGTCATCCTTACCCGTAGAGGGTACGCTTCCGATCCGTCACCAAGGTGCGATACAGTTCCCGCTGCACCGGGCTCCGTGTCGCGTTGGAAATCACATAAAATGATCATTGCTGTGTCTGATGTCGTCTCTGTATCGATTTGGTTATAGGGATGACCATCACACAGCTCTATCATCGGCGCCATGGAATCTTTAGGGTTCTTGCGTCTCCAGTTCCTAACGAAATCTGATACTTGTGAGCTAGTAGGAGCTGGACCATCGAAGCTATTCTGGTCAACCAGTGTGCAGATAAGAGAATGTAGACGTGAAGCCGTAGTTTGCTTACCAGCTCCGAGGCTGTCCGTAATTTAATATTTCATTTGCTGACTTAGCTAGCTCTTTACTGGTGTTGGGGGACCATCGGTGCCTATCGCATGATTGCCTTGTTGAAGCACCTCACACGTGGTAGATGACATACGGACTATGAACTTGTATCGACAGGGGCAGGTGCCGCTCGTGCTCGATAGCGTGTCAGTATCAGTGTCGGCCGCAAGCTGCAGCCGTGACTTGCAGCGCTCAGATTTACACAGAGCAAATTGTGAGCGCATTTTATGGCCACATCGATGCAAATCGTAGTTTTGATCAATTAAATGGTTAATCGTACACCCTACTGGGTTGCTTTATCAATAATGTGTGGTGGTAGAGCTGACCGATACCCTTCTAGAGCGTCTGGTTCTGTAGAGCGCCAAATAGTTGTCCAGGGCCGCCGCGGGCGAGATGCAGAACCGTCCTCTACGTCGGACTCCGATGAATCTAGCTGTAATGCTAAATGAGCGACTGTGCGATGAGCGTGTAAAACTATCTATTTCCGTATCCACAAGACTTCAATACTTTGGCTATTTTGCTGGTCGTATACCGGTATTTTTAGGTGGTGGTGGTGACCGTTTCTGTGTGTGGTGGATCTTCACTTTTTTATCATAGCAGTACACACAATTTAAAGTGGTAGGGCCAACGTTCTCTTATATATAAGCCTGCTTCGAGGTATTATATTTGATGTATCCGAACCAGGTCCGATTACGAACCCCCTGCTAAGGGCACACTGGTTTCACTCTGCCATTTTCCTGTTCAAGCGTACGTTGGCTTCAACACGAACCCTCGAAACCGACAGAAAGATAAATGTGAAGACTTTTGCTTTCGTTGTTATTGCTACGGTATGCGTCACGGCAACCAGTGCACAGCTCAAATGTGGTACACCTACGTGTATTCCGTCGAAGCCGAAAGGGTCAGTGCGTGCTGCAACAAGCAGCCAACGGATTTCGCCCAATGTTGCCGCACAAGCTGCTCGTTCGGCATCCCATGCAGCTGAGGCTGATTTCAATTTTCGCCGACTTTCTCAACAAAAACCGAAGTGCCAACATAATCAACGGTTAATTCATTTCACTATGGCAACAATTCTCTTTAGTGAAATCTGCTTTCAATTCTTATTGTACTTCAAATGCTTGCACGAGACATGAGCGAGCTACGACTGGTTTGTTCCATTCTGAGACCCTGCCAGTGTTTGTTCCAGCTGAGCTCGTAACCCACGACTGGCACCCTTGGTAGCAGTGTTTCCACCACTGCTTGATGCACTTCTGTGCAGCTTCCAGTCAAAGTTGTGCGTATTCACATTCGTAGCAGCAGGTTGCAGCTCGATGCCTCCTCCCATCAATGAGTTTCCGATCGTAAACGCGGGTGGACCAGTAGGTGGTGGACCCAGCTCCATCGCTTCACTGTTGCTATCCTCAGTCTCGTGAGTGGTGCTCGACGAGGTTGAACTAGTGTCTGGAGCCGCTGTCTGCTTCGTAATCTTTGTAGCCTCACCGTCCTCGCTAATAACACTTGATAATGACATTAATCTATCCAGACCAGGATTTGTCTTGGGTGGAGATGAAAGCGTCGTGTTCAGATCTTTTGTAGTCTCATTTGCTTGGCTGATCAGTCTCGTTAGCGACCCTAGTCTGTCCAGACTTGGATTTGTCCTGGGTAGGTTTAAAATCGAAATACTCCCGTTCGACAGTGAGTTTGACAGCAAAAACGATGGCGGATCATCAGGTGGAGGTCCAAGCGCAGCGAGGGCGTCCTTTGCCTCGCTTTCATCGTTCGACGAAGAACTTGTTGCGTGCTTAACGCTATCCGCTCGTTTCGGCAAAGAAAAGCGATGGATTCCGCCTCCAATCAGTAAATTCTGCAGTGTAATCGCTGGGGGCAGTTCCGGTGGAGACCCCAAAGTTTTCGAGCGCACCTCGTTACTTTGTGTTGATCCCGACGGCTCCAGTCGATAGAAACGAGTGTTGCTACTGGGGCTGCCAACTTCTCGTGGTGTCTCGCTTTTATTGTCCTTTGTCGATGCTCGTTGTGCATGATCAATTGCGGTCTGTAGTGCAGCCAATGGGTCAAATTTGTAGCTACCCAATGCTCCATGTTGCGTCGCATGCGAAGTTGTGGACGTCGCTGGAGTCGTCTCGATGCCTTTGTCATTAGCTGTCGAGAGACCTTCCAGTGCGGAGCGATACGAAGCTGAAGACGACGCAAGTTGGTGCAGCGCAGACGAGAGTCCAGCAGTCCTGTCCATCAGAAGTCCCGCTGACGACGACTGAGGGAAACTCGGTTGTGACCCTGACGGCAAGTAAGGTCTTAGTAGTTCCCCCAATGTGCTCAATCCGTCGCTATCATTGCGAGCAAACAGTGGATTTGCTCTAGGAGGCTCATCAAACTTCACATCGGACAAGTGAGACACGAAACTGGAGCTTGTGGACGATGACGAAGCTACTCCCGACGTCTCCGTGGACGCAGAGTGGATCCCAGGGACATTGGTGGACGACGTCGAGTGCTCGTCCGTGGAGCTACTGTGGTTGGTACTATGGCGTCCTCCTCTCTTGATTGGTCGACGGAATTGAGGCTCGTAGAAAATGGGTACGTGCTTCCGATTAGGTCGAGGCTTTGGAGGTGAGTCTGACGCTGGAGGAGCTTTTGTAGCGCGACGACTTCTTGTCTTAGTGGCCACAGTGGAGGCCGAAGAGGGCACATTGCCCTGCTGTTCACGGCGTAGTATTTTCACCTTGAGTGTCCCGCTTTCGGCCTTGGCTGTGAAGGCATTTTCCTTGAGCTTGCGCTTACTCCCAGTGGTCTCCGTGTCGGCCATGCTAACAGGAGTATACAGTCAGAATGATGGTGATACTCACACCTTCATAAGTTAGGTACGCCACATATGTTATGTTGTGTACATAATTCGTTTACTTTAAAAAAATGATGGAATGCTTTCATGCCGGATGGCTGTGGCGCAACGTGCTGTGTATCTCTTCGTTCCTGATTTTGGTCCAGGGGCTGCGTCGACTGCATAGTCTGGTGCTGGTGAATCAATGAGATTCAAGTTTCAACAATTTTAGGATCGAAGAGATGCAGGCCTAATTGAAGTAGCAAACGGTGCAGGACGCATATTGATCACGCTTTACGTTAGCTACAACATTCGGTAGATCTCCAGTCAGGAGCTGTGACGCCATCAGCGATCTCTTAATCCTCACGACTCGAGAGTTGTTGGTGCAGACTCTTGAACAGGTTGAGAAAGTTCGAAGTCCTGCAAATTGCAGGCAAAAGCGCATTTTCAGAAACAAGATGAGGTGAGGTGGTACATGTGTTGTTGCATCAACGCGGCTTCGAAACACTGAAACGGCAGCAGCAGCATGAGAAAGAATCGCAGGACGACCCAACAAAATGTAGCTATTAAATTCTAGGTACGGTGCTTGAAATCTGGTGAAAGAAAGTTTTGTTTTGCACTCGACGAACGCTATTCGTCAATCGCACCCAATGTTTTGAGAATCGCGAAATTTCTCTGCCTTCTTTAAATACCAAAGTTATGTTCTGGCAGCATTACACTGAAGAAACTGCACGCGGCGACGAAGAGTTTCCGACTGTTGGTAATCCTGGTCCGGAATGGCTAGTGTAACGTGATCAATTGCTGCTGGAATGCCTAGTACTCCTGCCAGCTCAAAAATACGTAGACGTACAGCCTGCCACACCAGGTCTGCCTGCATAGCGTCAGGGGAGCTCTGTTGTGCAGTATCGAGTCGTTGAAATGCGCCGACTCCACAGGTAAGCGCTACCACCCAACGATTCAACATGTCAGCGGATGAAGCGACGAATATGCCAATATTGTCGTCTCCATCCCCCGGGTCGTCAAGTAAAAGCGAAAAGCTGTTTAAAGGCGTCTCCTGCAGCAGAAGCCCCTTGATATCAACCAATGATATCGAGATTATTCCGGTATGCGTCTCCGTTGCCACTTGAAGTGTCGACCCGTCCTTTGTGAGCGTTAGCGTCACTTCCTCAGCCTCATTCTGAGGATTTGAAGCGGGGATATGTTGGAATCGAGTTCCCCGTTTGCCTTCTTGGATACCAGCCAAATTGAGCCTCTTTATTGTAAACAATATTGTTAACCCTTTCGCGAGTATTTGCTTAAGTCATTCTTACCTGGAGTTCAAGAAGACGCCGCGGTAGGGACTTGTCTGAAAGCTTAGGCGTTAGCTCAGAGTCCGTGAGGAGAACGTCCTAACAAGCTCTGAAGTCAGGGATAGTAAATATCATAGCCACGTTGACGGAAAACGAACCTGGAAGAGCTGTTGAGCTCTCCGCGGGTGAAGTGGCAAGGCAAGACTCGGCGTTGTCATGAATAAAATCCCACTATGGCGAAGAGTCTCATAAAAAATTATTTATTCTTATTCTTCCGTCGGGGTTCTCTAGTCTGTAAGAAAAATCGAATGAAGTTGACAGCACCCTCCATTTCCGTGATCAGTTCTTCAAACTCTTTCTCGTAGCTCGTAAAATCGCCCACGACACTCTCCGCCACAGCATGCAACAACTTGGCTACAAACACTTGCACTCGTCTCGCACAAACGAATTCCGAAGCTCGAGCCACAAAGTCCAGTGTCTCCATCAAAGCTCCCCGGTTACGTGTACTCAGAGAGGCTTTAAGCGTCGGAATCATCTGAGAGCTCACCAACTCCGCATAGCCATCAAGCATTTCCGCCATAGCGTGTCGGTTCTGTACATACAAAGCCAAAGCGGCTTTAGTATCCACAGGAGTGAGTTTCTCCAGCTCTTGGGGCGTCGGAAACAGCCGTTCAGGCTCCATCACAATGTTCTCATCGCTCTCCTTTCTTGCTTCAATAGCTTGCGTATTCACTTCCTGTTGGCCGTCATTTGAGGTCTCTGAGTCTACGTCATCGTCCGAGTCGTAGTCTGAGTAGTAATCACTCTCGTCAGGAATGGTGCGACTACCGACCAGCAGATCAGCGTGAAGTTTCTGGAAGTGCCCACCGATTCCGTCTTGTTGCACTTGTTGTTGTTGTTGTTGTTGTTGTCTGTGCATCTGCATAAAGAGGCCCACGTGTTTGAAACGATCACGGAAATGAGCTGCTAAAGGCGACAGCGTAGCGTCACCTTGAGCCTGTTCATACAGCGCACGATACGCTTCTCTCTCCTTGAATTTAATCAGATCAATCATCGCTGCATCCTCCTTGGCGAAGAGTTGCAACACTCGATCATTTAGAGGGATGGTAGCGGTATTCGCGGTATGTGGAGTCGCAGTTCTTGTGTCGATTGACTCGGGGCCATGACGAGCAGTATTCTCATTTGTTATCGTAGTCTTTATATCATCGGGTCTCGCAGTGCGACCAAGTCTACTCCTTGCTGTTCGTCTGGTTACTTGAGTACAATTGACGTCGTTATGGTAATGAGGGGCTGCGGTCGTCTCGTTTCTAGTAGTATTTTCAACAAGTCGCTCGTGTTCCAACATTTGCATTACGTCTCGGAATTGACAACACAAATTGTAGCCGATAGAGGACGAATGACACAAGGCACAACTTGAAATCGAGGCATCTGGGGCAGATAAAGTAGCTCGTTTGAGGTCATTGGTCTCCGGGACGACGCCACTCTTTTCGGGACATGATCTTCCAGTAGTAGCGTGAATACTATCCACGGACGCAGTGCGATTCAAAATCCGCTTACGTGTGTCCACAGCGACAAGACTTTCACATCTGCTTTTCCCACTTGCGTTGCTGTTCGGACGACTGCTTCTCCTTGTTAGATTCGCTGTATCTTCCAGTCCCACAGCTATATTCATACCGCGCGCTTTGTCGTTTAAATGTCGATTAATATGTTTGAGACGTCTCTCCTGGTGATCGGCACAGCGGCTTTCAATTTGACGCGTTGACGCCGCCACTTGAGCTCGAAGTTGAGCTGTAAACCCAGTGCCACCTCGTAGATTTGGACCATAAACTTTCGTCTGGCCTGCTCGCATTCGATTCGATTGTTTAAGTTGAGCTTTAGCTCGAAGCAGAAGACGCTCCATTTGTTGTTGAGCTAGTGAGAGCCCTGCGCTGCCGCTACTAGAGTCCAATAGTCGGAGTTTCCAGGCTCCTCGACGCTCCACAACGTACTCTCCTGGTTTCGTATCTTTCCCGACGACTGCAGGTGGTAGTTGACGTAGAACTGCTACACCTGCATCAGAGTCTGCACCGAGATAAAACCAGTCTTGTTCGAGGTAAACTTCATCGTTGTTGTAGACGAAGTTCTAAAACAATTACTACTGTAGTAAGCTTTGAGTTTTGCATTTCAGCAAAATTAAATAACTTACGTCTTTTTGTTTACGACGCTGGCACACCGCTGAGCGAATGATCCATTTGCCGAGCATCTTTGCTGTTTTATTTCGTAATCGCGATTGGATCTCGTCAACTTGCATGTCGCCATCATCGCGACTCTAACAAAATTGAATGTTAGCCTCACAGTTTTTTTTAAGGAAATGGAATAACAAACCTTTGGCAAATAAGCTGTGACTGGGACTGGATACCCCACAGCAGCGGGTGCTTGCACGTCGTTGCGAATAGAGTCATCGTCCAGTAGACCAAGAGCTTTCAGTTGAGGTGCTTCACGAACTTTGGCTCCCAGAACTCCACCTTGTTCCCACGAAACATCACCCGGACCCACACTAAGTTGTAGCCATACCGAGTCACCATAACGTATCGATCCTGCGCTTCGGACGTCTACGAGATCCAACAGCGTGAAAATCGCTCGATCCTTGTAGCCTTTGGCTTGAGGCGTCTGTAGCTTCTCGAGCGATTGCACACGAACATGACCATCCGGACTGCCTACCATCATGAGGTGGCCATTGAATAACTCCAACGCCACACTGCAACCGTAAGACAGTCGAGTTGCTTGCGAGTTGAAATCATTGCGAAGCTTCTCCGCGTCAGATACTGGAGTAATATTTGTTGTAGAAGTTGCAGGAACGGCTACACCTGGCGTAGGAATTGCTGATACTTGAAGCACTCCAGATCCTTGATTCATCGGTAGATTTTGACTTTGAGTTAGCTGGTTTTCAATGCCATGGCCATTGTTACTAGGTGATGCTGGTGGGATTAACGGGGTCGATGCTGATGTTCCTAATGCGTTGAGTCTCTTCATGATCTCAGTTGAATTAACGTTCGGACCCCCAACAACTCGCAGTCCTGCGCCAACTAAGGTTGATGGGGATGTTGTTAATATACCTAGAGGCCTTAGCTCCTCACGAAGTCTTGCCGATTGGTGCAAGTCGGGTAAGCTTTCCACGTTGGGTAGAAATGGAGTCGACCTCCTTTGAGTGTTACTATGTCGCTGGTTAGTGTTTTTATCTTCTGGAGTTGTTGTTTTCGATCCTCGTTGTTTAAGCTTCGCCGACTTTTTTCCACGCGCTAACGAATCGTCGTCTTCGTCGCTTTCGTCTCCATCGATGGATTCTGCAAAAGCTTCCAACCGCTCGCGTGAAGGTTGATTGTTGCGTTCGTGGACGAGATCCAAATACTGCCAGACATTGGACGAGCGCCCAAACGTATGAGGACGAGAACTCGACGCCGTCCGAACGATAGGGATCATCCTTCTTTTAATTATCGAGTAAATGACAAAAATGAATCAACTAAAAAAAGAAATCAAAGAAAAAATAATGACATCTATTTTATATGACTGGAAGATCTTCCGAGAGCGTCGCTTCACCTCATCACTACACGCTACACCGATGAATGACTACCATGCGCTGCTACAGGTTTTACGAGAACATATCCGGTGGGTGCTCTAGCAGCCATTGCTGTTAGAAAAAATGCTAACTCGATGTTGCTCACTTAAGCGCGGTCTGCGTTCACGACCAAGCTCAGTGGATTGCAACGTGGAAGGTCTGAACTTACTAAAGCACCGAGTTGATAGCTGTAGATTTACCACGTTTGCTGTGCTTTCAGGAGGTGCTTGGCGATTTGATCAACTCTCGACGTGTGGTTATTCCTCCTTATGTATTCTTCGACGTGCTGGAAGCCAACAACGTGGTTCTCGGTAGATCTGAAGCAGGACTGCTGCTGAGTAAATTCCAAGAACCGAGTGGAGCTGTTGTAGCAACCAAATTTCTTCGCTGGATTGCTTTGAATGCACCTGCGGACCACGTGGATCCTGATTTACTATTCACACAACTCCCACAACCGTATCGACGTATTAAAAAGATTTTAGATCATGATATTTTCGATGGAGCGTGGGAAGCTATCAAGTTGGAAAGCACGCGATACAAATCTGAAAGTGCTTTTAATAAAGGTGTTATAGACACCTCTAGATCTGGCACATCCGAGTCCAATCGCCACCAAACAAACAACAACGACTTCATTGTCGCTAAAAGGCGATCTTGCGAACCTTCATGGCGCATTGCAGGCGAGAAGGACACCCATAGTGTCGTGGGGCTGGCCTCTCACTGCCTCATACCCGTCTTGGTAGCCGCAATAAACAGCGATACCGCGTCAATATTACGAGTGATAGACTCAAGTGGCAACGATGTCAAGGTCCTGGGAGATTTTCCCATTACATTTCCACTAGACGCTCAAACTCCCGCGACTACAGAGATGATCACGAAGTCTCACGTGTCGATTAATCAGATCAGTGCCTTGCAGCTAGCAAGCGATACAAGTTGCGGTCTTGCAGTGCATCTGGTGGAGACAACCGTTACTGAGGTTGTCAACGTAAATCCAAGCTCAGACGTCCAGCCTCCAACGTCAACAACCCGCGAATGTGTGAACGTTTACACCATAACAACAGTGGCCTCAGAAGTCTCCTGTCAGCTTGTTGCTGTGATAACTCCGACACAAAGTTCAGAACTCTCGATTTCTTCGATTGTCTTGTCCCCGGACTCCAAGATTTTCGCTGTCACCTTAGTGGACTCAGCGATTGTCGTCCTGTACTTTATTAACGTTGAACTCGAAGCTGAACATGAGCCGTTGAAGCTGACATCTCCAGTGTTTCAAGTTGACCTGGAGTCAACACGCTCGCCGTTTACGGAGGACATACGTGGACCTAAAGTACATTTTCTAGTGACGCCATGTACGACCCGTCCCAAGACACTTGTTGCGCCTGAAACATACGCACTGGCAGTGTGCTACGAGCTGAAATTGCTCAAGTATTTGCTGCCATCCACAGAAAACCTCAAGACCAGTTCTGCATCGCCTCTAGTCTTAGCCCCAGTAAAATCGTGGGAACAGTTGACAAAGATCACTGCTTCAGCACAGGATCTCACGACGCAGTTCGTCGTTGTGGGATGTCAAGATGGCTCCATTGTCGTGTGGGACGTGCTGCGAGACGTCGATTATGCCTTCCTCTCTTCAAAAGACAACGCTTCATGCGAGATTACCAGCGTCGTATTCTACCAGGCTGAACACGTCGTCGCACTGTCCACAGCTCAGCAACGGCTCTACTTTTTCGACATCCGAGAACGCGGTAAGCCACTTCTAACACGTGAATTTTCTCCACTATCGAACTCAACTTCGACCAGTTCGATAACTAGCCTTACACTGGCAACATCAGATTTCCCACTGGCCCTTGTGCAGTACTCGAACAAAATGGTCATTTGCTATGACGTTCGAACTGCTGAAGCGGTCGGCAGCTTTCGCTTTGAATCTACACAAAATCCTAGTTCGACGAGTGTCGTGGGCAACCAGGAGCTTCTTGCTGCAGTTGCAGGATCACAGGTAAACCTGTACAGTTGGCGCGATGTTCTCTTGGTGTGTTTCCCTTTCTTCATCGAGACGCTTGAGCAATGTCAAGAAGAACCGGTAAGTTGAATGCATCCTTTCCCTTTCTTGTTTCTGTCATCGACTCACCGCTCACATCTACTGTACACATAGTCATTGCAGACTAGCTCCAACATCAGAAAGCTCCTCAGCGACACAACTACAGGTCCTCTCGCTCCCGTTCCGTCCAGCGTCACAACCCAAAGCACGCCCACAGACCTTCTAGAAACGATGTTCTTGCGGATGGCTGGCGAGCTCCGGTCTCCCCAACGCGCGCAGAAAGCTGTACCAACTGTTCCGTCCCCTTTGCAGTCTCCGGTCGGCCAGAACTCCACATCTTTGGCCTCACTTCCCAGTCGAGACCCGTACGATGAACCTACAGACACCAGCGTAATGCTGCAGCCACTCGTGCCTGACCTCGACGCGCTCGTCGACCAATACTGCAGTGATAACCTCGACCCTCTAGTCATCGCAGACAAAGAAGCCCGACTACATCGCAAACGTCGAGAGCTTCTCAAGACCATGGCAGCAGGGGGAGGCTGGTAGTATAACAGACAACAATATTCTGTTGGATAATCCGAACTTGTTCGTAAATCTCGTCGAATCTCATGAAAATATGGCAAACTAGCACAGTAGTGTACAACTATGTCGAAACGTAGGTTCCATACCAGGCTCTTAGCGTTTTCTGCTTGAACGAACAAGACACTTGTCCAGTAGATTGTTCGCCAGCACTGCTGCCTTTGGTCTTGGCACTTGGAGGACTTTGCTCACCTCTCCATCGCTCAATGCTTCGGCGTGGATATCCATCAGATACCGTGCAAGTAAAGGAGCTTCGCCAAGTCCATGTAGCTCAGCAAACAGACACCAAACCATCGGAACTACCACGCGGTAATCTTTCATGAGCACCAGTCCTTCACGCGCTGTATCTGGTCGTCCAGGGGTATCGTGAGCGAGCATTTCGCGCCAATTATCGTGCAGTAAAGTCTCGTTGGTAATGAGGCCAGGTTCTCGTCCTCCTCGACACACGAAATCCACCCATCGAGCCATCCACTTGGCATCGATGCAGAACCAGCAATCGCGGCGAGACAAAGCCTGCTTGTCGTAATGCATGACCAGCTCCAGCTCAAATTTCCGGCGTTTGTCGAAATCTTCTTCAAGTTGAGGCATCGGTGCGGAGCGGCGTACGACGTTAGAATGTTGATTGTCTTGCTGTTTCTTCGGTGGCAAGCGGAACACTAATGTGCGCGGTTGGTGGCTCAGATCACTGAGCTTTAGGCCCACTTCTTTAAGTGACGCGTGCGAAACATCCTCTCCGTTAATTCGCACGATCACTGAGCCCGGGGCGATATCTCCAGTACGTTCGAGAGCGCCTATCGATCCATCGTTTAACCTGACAAACCCCATCACCACAGCGCGCCCCAGCACTCCGCCATCCAGGTTAAGACCCAATGGACCAGGGGGAGCAACTGCAGTCATATACTCGGCGTCTTCGTCCTCTATAGAGTCGTCGCGGTCGAATTGGTTCGTCTGTACCATAAGCGAAGCAGCGATGGTCCCCGAGGAGACATTGGACGCCATTGACAGCGGCACAGGCGACGGTTTTTGTGGTGACACTTCCTCGGGGCGATCCTCTCTGCTCGCGGTATCGAAGTCTTCACTGTCGCCCGAGTCGCTTGAGTCGTCGCTATCGAAATGGCGAGTTTCTGCCAACTTTGCCATCGTACCAAACGATAATTCCTTGGGTAATGGTGACGACGGAGCAGTGTCGAGTTCCAGCGATAGTCCCTTGATTTGTTCATAAGATGGAGGTGGCTGCTCTGGAAGTGATGACATCTGGTTTGTTTCCTCACTCGCCTCCTCCTCTGTCGAGCTCCCACTGCTGGCTAATGGAGTGGTCGAAGACTCGTCCAAGTTCGATCCTGTCAGGGTCCAGCTCGTACTTTCGTCACTCCCTTGCGCAGACGCCATGTGAATCTCCTGGAAAGACTCGTCAGCCGAGGACGAGTCCCGTTCAGCTGCTACAGTCTCTTCTTCTTCTCGTGGCGGTGAGCCTCTACTCGGCGCGTACTGTTGATTCAATGGCAGACTACTGTCCTGCGTCTCTAGCGGCTGTGGCAGTACTGCTTTTGGCTGTATCTGCACCTCATCATCCGACACTTCTTCTTCATCATCCTCTTCTTCCTCTTCTTCTCTTGGCGGAGGGCCTCTTCTTGGAGCGAATTGCTGACTCAAAGGCACGTTGCTGTCTTCCGCCACAGGTACGTGGACCTTAAGTGTGCGTTGCATCTGACTCGTGTCACGCAAGACTTCGCCCACCTCTTCGAAGCTTAAGTCCGACTTCGTGAAGTCGTGCTCATTTATTCCTACTAATACACTCCCTACAGGCACGCGACCGCTGAGCTCCACAGCTCCACGTTGTTGCGGATTAGAGGGCAATACCTGGGCGAAACCTTCGAGCACGGGACGGTCGAGGTCGTCACTGTCTAGCATGATACCTAAAGGGCCGGGAGGTACCTCCACCTCCACTACAGCATGACGACTGCCGCCTAGAAGCCATCGCGCGCTGGCCGCCATAGAGACGCTTGCTTATGGCGCCCGATTAACCTGATTCATGTCAGTACATTGCGATAGGTGACACTAAAATGAGGGAAGTGGGCATCGAGAGGTCTTTCTTCAACTTGTTTACAAACATTCTGAGATTTCTTTAAACACATGCCCTGCCGGACCGCAAAAGCTCAGTCCGCACTAGATCAGTAACACGATCTACTCCTCCTTAAGTGCGTGTTTGCGTGTCTGCTTGAAGTTCTTCATGGCCTGCGACGTCTTGGTAATGCGGATGAACCAGTCCACGAACCACATGGGCATAATAGTCGACACAAACTCCATGACACTCAAGATGGACGGCAGCAACACACGCCACTGGTTCCTACGCACAGCCTTGACGATCTGGTCGGCCACGAATTCAGGTGTCAGCCATCTCGTAAAAGGTGGGGGCCTCACCCCTTCGAACATGCCCGTCGTAATAAATCCCGGACACACGATAGTCGTATGGACTCCAAAGAGCCCCATAGCGTGAAGCTCCTGTCTCAAACTCAACATCAGCCCAATGGCTGCGAATTTACTGGCTCCGTAGTCCACCATCCCAGGCGACCCGAAGATACCGGCGGCACTGGCCACCGACACGATGTGGCCCTTGTTCCGCTTGCTCATCATTGGCAAAAACGTCTTGATGGTCCAGAAATGAGACGTGGTGTTCACCGCAATAGTGCGCTCGATCATAGCGTCCGAGGACTCGAGTAGGGAGCTGCCACCGACGATACCGGCGTTGTTTACAAGGATATCGACGGCTTCGAACTCCTTGAGCACTTCTTTCCCTGTGGCGTATACCTGCTCTCGGTCCGTCATATCCACTATAAAGAATCGAGCTTTACCACCGCTAGCTTCGATCTCCTGCACCAGTTCTTGACCCAAATCTGCGTGTAGATCCCAGATGACGATGACGGCGCCTAACGCGGCGAAACGGAGCGCCACCAGACGCCCGAGTCCCATGGCCCCGCCGGTGATGACGACGACATTGTCTTTGACGGGCTTCTGCGGCCAGATCCAGTTGAACATGGCGTATAGCTAGCGAAATGACAGCTCGGAATGGAGCTGCTCTTTCGATGATGGCTACGAGCTCTTGGCGTAATGTTTGGCGGAGTTTGACGTGAGCTACAAGTTGTAGTACAACGTCCTTACACAAAACAAGCAACTTGTGTCGAATTAATTATGCCACTTCACCTTCAACGTGGATGCGCATTCGGTCTCCGAATCGGAGACCACCATGAAAGTGACCATCCCGCCATTTTGGCACCGCAATACCGTACATGTACATGTACTGTACCTGTAAGCGATTGCCAAGTTGCGGCGACAATAACAGTGTTATTTTGTTTTTGCTGCAAAAGTGTTTTCGGTAGTGCACGCCATAGTAAGGTCGCAAATGTGATTGTTACTAAGTCAAGTTCTTACACGTGAAGCCCACGTCCACTTCGATGAAATGACGCAAGCGCGGACATACTGACAGTCACTCAACGCTCACGGGTCAACCCGTCACAGCCTCCAACCCACAGGCCAAATTCATTTTCTTCCAATCACATTTTCTCTCCAATTTTATCCAGTCAACTATCTAGTAGGTACCCCTGATAAGCACCATAGTAACCCCCACTCGTCGCGCTCCATGGCGGACTCGGACGCGAGCTCAGGCTCGAGCAGCAGCTCCAGCTCCGACTCGGTGCTAATTCGCGTGCCGCTGGATCAAAAGCGGCGGAAAAAGCTGCGCGCGCAGCTTCAGGAGGACCAGCGGCGGCAGCGCGAGCGTCAATCTTCTCTTTCTGCCTCACCCAGTCTTAAAACGATCAAACCAGAGCCTGACGGCGACCGCAGCAAGGTATAATAGATATTTGCGCTTCTAGTCGATTTTTAACACTCTTTTAACGTCAAAATCTTTTTATTCCTACCAGGGAGAGCATATTTGCGTCGTCTGTGAGCGTGAGGGCGACGATCTCGTGGTCTGTGCTGGTCCCTGCATTTCCGCTTTCCACTTAAGCTGTCTGCCGGCCAGAAGCGGCGTCTCTGACGCCTTAGACGAAGCCTGGTTGTGCCCCAGCTGCACGAATAAGACTCACGCGTGCTTCCACTGCAAAGAGACGGGCGTTGAGACGCTCAAGGACGATGCACCGGCCTCTACAGGCATCGATCCTAATAAGAGACCCGTACGTAAGTGTCGCGCGCTCTCCTGTGGCAAATTTTACCACCAGGAGTGCATTACGCAGTTCCCATTGGCCAGAATTGCCATCAACACGCATTTTATCTGCCCGCTGCACACATGCGCGGGCTGTAACGAGTCAGGAGCGCAGCAAGAAGCCGTCAGGTGTATGAGGTGCCCCGTGGCGTACCACGCCAAGTGTTTGCCGTCCAACTGCGTGCGTCAGATCTCGTCCAAGTTGATAATTTGTCCCAAACACGGCGATATCAAGCCCAAGTCTGCAGTATCCAGGCAGTTGAGTGAGGTGCAAGCACAAGACGAGAATGAAGACGAAGCAGCAATGAGCGAAGCATCAGTCAGTAGCGCTAGAAAGAAGGAGAAGAAGGAAAAACGAGAGAAACGTGACAAGAAGAAGAAGAAAAAGAAGAAAAAGAAAGACAAACACAAGCGAGACAGTCTCGCGTCCCATGCAGACGACGAACAGGAGCACGACGAGAGCAGCAAGAAGCGGAAACGCAGCAAACGAGAGTCGCTAGATGCAGATGGAGACAAATGCATGCCGTCCACGCCTTCCCATCGTCATGTGGAAACCAATCTTACAGTCAGTGCGCCGTCTATTGACGCAGGAGCAACGCGGTCGCCGACTGCATCGCTTGATTTGTTTGAGAGCCCGTCGACTGCTACGAAACGGATACAGGAGCGACTGGAAGAGGCTCTGGGGAAGAGTGATGACGATGACTCAGACGTCTCGATGGCTAGTCCTACGCTGAAGAAGAGACACTCCAGTAGCCAGATGATTGGTGATGCTGCGGCCTCTACAGCCGCTGTGAAGGAGGAGCCATCGTCGAAGACTAGGCAGGACGAGTCGAACTCGCCGGTTCCTTCGTCACCTGTTCCTGCGAGTCCGTCAGGAGACAATGACTCGTTAGAAGCGCACTCGTCTGCAGAAGAAGATACTCCTGAACGCAGGAAGCAGCGTCGTGAGGGTCGGGACAGCAGTAAACGTGGCGAGCAGCGTCAAACTATTGACGATGGGCTGAAGCTCGAGACCCCCAAGTCTCCGTCTGCGAGTGTTTTGATTCCGTCGAGCAGTTTGATGCTCCAGCATGTGCCAAGTGAAGACGAAGACGAGGAGGAAGAAGGAACAGCGGAGTCTAACGCTGATGCGATGCCAAAACCAATGAAAACTGGCAGAGGTTACGGCAAAAAGAAGAGGAAGAACAAGATGAAGCGTGTATTGAAGAGAGAGACCAGCGAAGAGGATGAAGAGGAAGTGAACGAGGCCAAGTGGGTACAATGTGACAGCTGCAAGAAGTGGCGGACAGTGCCGAGAGATTTCAACCTGGACGCAATGCCCAAGCACTGGTATTGCAACATGAACACGTGGGACGAACGATTCGCTTCCTGTGCGGTTGCTGAGGAGGTTCTGAAGGCTAATCCGTCCCCTCAAGCAGGTAAGCGGAGGAAGTTGAAGGCCAAGTCCAAATCAACTGCGTCCAGTACTGGAGACGACGGGTATTCCTCGTCTGGGTCAGGTGTGTGGAAGCGATCAGGAGGCTCTGCTACCGACATGACAGTGTTGGAAGACAAGGACAAGCACTCGAAGTCGAAGCACAAGGATAATGTGTCGAAGAAGCGCAAGATGACGAAGCAACTCAAGGAGAAATACCGAGAAGTCAAGTGGGTGCAATGTGAGAGTACACAGTGCGGCAAGTGGCGGGTTGTTCCCGCGTCAATCAACTTTGATCGGTTGCCGGCTGTGTGGTACTGCAGTTTGAACACGTGGGCTCCGGAGCTGGCCAAATGTAGCGCTCTGAATCCTCCGGAAGTCGATACGTTCTTGTTGAAGCAGAACAAGAAGGAAGGGCGGCCGTCCAAGAAAGCGCGAGCTTCCTCTTCGTCTATGGATGCCACACCCACTGCCTCCGTATCTGGTGCCAGTGGTGGGATGACTTCCACATCTTCGGCCAATGATCTCACCAAGTTAAAACACGGGAAGAGCTCCATTAGGTTAACGTCTGGAGCAGGGAACACTGCCCCAATTACGGGAATCAATACCGAAGCTAGTAGTAACAACGGAGAGAGCAACACTGGCAAAGGACGAGGAGGACGCCCGTCCACTGGCATCAAGAAGACGGTGTTGGAGTGGGCGCAGTGTGAGAAGTGCAACAAGTGGCGCAAGCTGCCGCAACACATCAAATCCTCCACTCTGCCGGATAAATGGTACTGCTCGATGAACCACTGGGACCCAACGCACGCCAAGTGCAGCGTCCCGGAAGAAGCCGATCAAGAGCCTCTGCCATTGCCACCTCATCCTGGTTCGCAGTGGCATAAAGGAGGACACAAAGGGCAGCGTACAAAGCGCGGCAAGCTGAGCTACTCGGAGCTGCTTTACGGTAGTACGGGGCAACTACGTAAGGCTTATACGCGCGAGTCATCGACGCTGTCATTCGAGTACGAAGGCGTGACGTATCATCGAGATGGTCAGTATAGTCACAGTAGTATGTACGTGTCTCCAGCGGCGATGGCGGCCGCTGCGACGATGGCAGGATGGAGTGGAAGTGACCGAGTCACTCGAGAGACAAGCTGCATGAGTGACGACAAGGTGGACGCGTTGGCAGCTCCCACGCTGCCTCCCACGCTGCCTCAGGCGAGTGTCGATCAGGTGGCTGCGTTGGTGCTGGAGAACATGGACTTGCGTAGGCGTCGCAGCGTGTCCGAGCTCTTTGATGTTGTGAACTCGCAACGAGGATCCGAGGCTGCAGCTCTCGCTTCATTGGCTGTGGTCACGGCTGCGCTAGGACAGCTGGAACATCGAGGCTTAGTGGAGAAAGTGGACGAGTTCTCGGACGAAGACGATCCGCAGAAGCGACGGAGACTGGATTCGCTCTTCAACGGCGTGCTCGCAGTGCCCACACATTACCGGAAGGTGCCCACGCGGCCTCTGAAGGCGTCGAAATGCTGGAAATTCGGTAGCAACGTGGTGGCCCTTTCGTCAGTAAAGGACTGAGAACATTAAAGATGTAGTAGCGAATTCTCAAGACTGAAGAGAAAACGGAAATGTAAGTGCATTATTCTCTCAAAGGGTTGAGCTGGGGCTTTTACTTTTTTGTTCAAGCAACCAGACTCCTCCTGTTGCCATGGCCTTGAGAAGCTCTCGACGTTAACGATGCCGGTAGATTGCGGCGCTGGTAAGCTCGCATGAAGCGTAGTCTTCCGAAGAGAGGAAAATGCCACACTATAATGGAGCCATCTTGACATCCCACAACGATGAGACCTGTGCTGAAACTGTGATCTAAGTTTAGTGTTGCTAAGACTACACCTTTGCCAGTCCAAACTGGCGGCAATGTAAACCAATCCCGTAACTAGATTTTTTTAATTTTTTAGAAAAATAATTTCTGAAATTTACTACAGCCCAAACTCGAAACGTTATGCGGTGAAAATGCGGTTTGATTGAACGTGGTGGTGGGGAACACGGCGATATTGAACCTGAAAGCACCCCAGTGCACGAGGACGCAAGTGACATCGTAAATGAAAATTTTTATATCGGGGGTTTAGACACGGAGCGAATTTAGTTTGGACGATGATTTTGACGACATGTCTCGAGCCGTTGCAGATATTAATCTACAGCAATAGATTGTTTTGATGAACACTTTTAATAGACAGTACATGAAATTTCTGGTCTATGTACGAACACTTTTCTGAATGTCATAACTAAGGAAATTCGGTAAGAAGAATTCTGTCCATTAAATGCAAACATGGGAAGATTTGAAAAAATGTAATGACGTTTTCTTACAAGCGTTATTACTAAGGTGGGGTGTCGGCTCTATATTTTTTAGAACCGCACTTTTTCTTTTCCCGATTTTATTATTGTTACGATGTTGTATTGAGACCGAGCGTCGCACTGAGACCGTGGTTTACGGTATTCACTGTGAAGTGCAAAAACGAAATGGATCCTTCCGCGTAGTAAATTGTACTGCGATTCATTGCTCATGTGGTCTTTAAGTCGACTCCAGTATTCATGAGTACACGGATACGTTGCCTTTCAGACCGTAAAGTGCTCCGTCGAAGACAGTGTGGCGCCGTACTACCGTTACGCATGTCTACAAGCGGTGTTTGAGAATTCGCTTACTCCAGTTGACATCAACTCCTCCTTTAAAGACGACATCACACACTCTCCTCGATTTTATTGAAGAGCTGGTTGTCCACGCAACCAGAGTCGCTTGCGCAGTCAATGAGAAGATATTCCAGAAAAATCGCCAATTGTTTGCTCCAAATGTGGTCGTAGAGGCCACAATATTTGTATATGTGCTTGTCGGCAGACACTTGCCGGAGAATGTAGTAATACGCCTCATAATTCATAAGAAAGCGAAAGGGTAACAATCTATCATTTGATTTTTACAGCTTGTGCCGTGTCTTACTAATTGTTTCTCTTAATAGCGTTGCAATAAGGAGACGCAACTAATTGTGCACGTGTATTGGTTTGGTACCTAAGCAGCTAAATTAGTGATGGCATTGTGAAGACCTCATTCCTACTTTCGATTCTTACGAATACGTTTGATTCTTATACGGAACGGTTAAGACGATTGCCTAACGTTTGGACGCATTACTGATTTCTTTGCTGGAGAACTGCACTGTACCACCTCCGATAGTACTATCTGACTTAGTTTGTACTTGCTGTAAATAACGCGCTGGACCAAAAGGTCCAATCCTTGATGGGATCCTGGATAACATGCTCTTCAGCGGTAACGATGACAATAGCCAATCGTAGTCCTCACTGTGGCTACCTAATGTGAGCTTGGTAGCCGATTAGCGAATTCCACTAGGAGCTAGTACCGATTAGCAATTTCCCTTTAAAATTGATACTACGTAGTCCTACACATTGTGTACTATTTCGATGATCCATTTTCTAGTGTCGACATTGTTATTCCTGTGGGAGGGTACTTAAGGAGCAGGAATTACTACCGAAGAGTTCATCTGTAAAACCTAGCAATATGCTTGGCTTCCCCAAAAATAAAATCATCGGGTTTCGACTCGCTTAAAAATGTGAAACCATGCACAAAGCAGAATTTCAACTCTTAAGAGCGTCAGTAGTAAAAGGAATATTGACCTTCCGAATCTCACCAAGTCGCTAAAGCTGGGTGCTATGCTAAGTGCAATGTATAAGTATTAGAGCATACGGTCAACCCGACAACCAGAATAACTAGGCTATGAAGGAGGATTTAAGTCCAAATGACGCATCGCTTAGCGGCTCGAGGGGTACCCTAAGGCCGGGAGACAGTGGGGCGGTAGATCTCAAGGTCGTCCGCGACCGCGAAGACAGAGGTCTTGTGGACAAGCATCATTCCCTTGCCTCGAAAGACACTGGCAAAACATATGGACTTACTTCACGGGATAGCTTTTCGCAGGGAGCACGACATGCTAGAGAGACGCAGGTCGACAAGGTCATACGAGATCGTAAGCTTAGCTAAATGTAACCCATGTTTGTAGCGAGGTTACACTGTGCGGGACACACAGGGTACGGCGTACCCGGAGAGTTAACAAACTTTGAGTACATTAATCGGAGGGTTAGCCATGACCACCAGAACGTGGGTACGACACTCATTGATCAGGTTTAACTATTCTATAGCTAAACAGATATATTTATCCTTTAGGCGGCTTGGCCGCAATAAAAGTAAATACGACACTTCTGATTAGAGCGGAAAGCTGGTAAGTGTTGATAACAACTTTGGACCCTGGTTATTGAGCTATATAAGTCACCTTCGGATAAGGAACTTAGTATTACGGACTCTTTGAGTCGGACATTTTCTTCTGACGCAAAGCGACGGCAACTTTATAAAATAGAAAACGTATCGCTTGTGAAAATCGCCTCAATATCCTAGACCCTTGCCTAGGTTGCTAGCTAAGTTTTTAAGTATGCGATAACGAAGAGTCGAGACGTATGAATTAGAGCTCACTCTATTAACCCCTTCAACCCGGTAGCTGTATAAGCTGCGTTTGAAATCAGCTGTTACGCTGTATATACAGCGTAGTGGTTTTATACCTAAATAAACTATACTAGTTTCTGACAGATTCACAAGGTATACAAAAGCGAAGATTAAAATTTGAGAGCCGGAAAATGTATCTTCCTACAGATGAGTCTAAAGAGAGAGAGAAAGGCCGCTTCTAATTTCTCGATTTTTTTTAGATATTATAAGTGCCAGGTTTGGCACAGTCTTTCGAAGCAGTATACTTTTTGGGAGGTAAATTTCGCGCCCTTTTCGCAAGCTTGAGCGCCAGTCAAAGATTTTCTGCGGTGGACAACAAGCGGTTGAGAACTCGTGATGGTGGGGACCCGCGAAACATCTCGAGGGAGTTGTTCTGGCGGAGCAACTCCGGTACCTGTGCCCGTGCGGGGGCCTGACAGCTTCCGCGTACTCTGGGCTGGCCTTAAGTCGGCTGGGTGGACCGCGAAGCCACCATCAAGCCGAAGCCTAAATCATTTCTGGAAGTACATCAAGCCAGGCGGTGATCCCAGTGGAAAAGAGGGAGTGGACTACTTTCTTGGAGAGCAAGCTCTATTACTGTACTCTCGAGAAGGTTTGCCATACTTTGAGTTGTTTTGGTTAGTCTTTATTGACGTTGCTAGTTGTATTACATTTGTGTATAGTGGTGAAGAGAAATCACGAAGCTCGACTCCAGCAAGAGCGACAAATCGCAGAGGCGGATAAAGGTGTTTCTCCTTCTGCGGCTTCTTCTGCGTCAGCCGCTGTTCCTGTTGCTACAGCTCCTGTCGATGCTGCTGCTGACCAGCAACTTGGAACGCTACCTGAACACCCAGCACCAGGTGATGTGGTCGCTGAGAGTGCGATATCCGCACCTGTGCCAACTACTCCAGGTAATGTTGCCTCGCGCTTTGTACATTTGATATGCTGTATCTAATGATGTATAAGCTCTTTTTGCTGTATCAGCCGTCATGGCTGATACAGCTGTATCAGCCGTCATGGCAAGTGCAGTCAGCGACTCCCGGCCGGCGCAACCTCCCCCAAGGCGTGTAGCTTTGTCAACTACTCCAGGTGATGTTGCATCGCGCTTTGTATATTTGAAATGCTGTATCTAATGATGTATAAGCTCTTTTTGCTGTATCAGCCGTCATGGCAAGTGCAGTTAGCGACTCCCGGCCGGCTCAACCTCCCCCAAGGCGTGAAACTTCGTCAGCACCTTCGACTTCCGTGTCCCGTGCGCCAGGTGAGGAGCAATTCAGTCGATTCTGCGCTACGATGCACTGCTAACTCGTTATTCAATGCTGACTGTGTGCTACCGTTAGCCAATGCTAGTAGCAAACCAAGCGGCTGTCGCAGCAATGATAGCGACTTGCAGCAACCGAGACGACACCATAGTCCTCTTCCTGCTCGTGGAGAAGATGAAGAATCGAAAGAAGAGAGTCGTACTGGCGATTGGGGTAGGATTACTTTCTTGAGTTGGATATACATCGTACATCATACATCGTATGCCTAACACGTACATTATGCTGTATTATTTGGTGTATTAGGTACCCACGACGTCGTTGACATGCTAGGTGACGGTGACGACGACTTGAACGCACCTGAAGGCAGTGATGATACCTACTGTGTGCTAGACTCGGGGACCGAATCAGAGGAGATAGACCTGGACGATTTGGATGTCAGTGACGCTGACTCGTCAGGATCAGATACGATCGATGAAGAGGACGATGACATGTATGCAAAGGAAGAACGCCATTTTTCAGACAGTTTTCTCAACTCAATCGGTGGCCACGACAGCGTTCTGGCTGGTGATATCATCGGACCTGCACTGAAAGATCTCGGTACTACTGGATGGCATGATCCCGAGACGCCCAATGTCACGCAATATCTGCAAACACCGTACACTCCTGTTCCATCTAGCGACGATTATCCAGATCTGATGGGTGAACGCGGTGGACCGACTGAAGAGGCTTTGAAGCGTGGAGCGTCGCCTATCGCACTATTCCTTATGTTCATCCCAGTGGCGCTGTGGCAGCATATAGCAGAGTGCAGCAATCTTTACATGCATGAGCAGCTAGATGCCCGTGTGGATGCCTATTTTGAGAGAAAGGAACAGCAAGCACAGAAGGCGCGACGAGCTGGACGCGCAGTACAACAAGAAAAGAACAAGACAAGACGAGATGTACGCCAAGAGTTCCATTCGGTGAAGCCGATAATGCCGCACGAGCTGTGCGTCTACATCGGCCTGTTGATAGCTCGAACAATCATGCCAAATCGCGAAAAACTAGCGAACCACTGGAGGCTGTCAGAGCAAGGGGCACTTCCAAGAGGCACATTTGGGAAATTTCTCTCACGAGATCGATTCATGCAACTCACTCAAAATCTCCACTTCACGAGCAACCAAGACCCACGTGCAAAAACCGATCGCGTATGGAAAATTCGCTCTGTAGTGAACGTGTTGCAGCAGACGTTTGTGCAGTACTTCAATCCTCCAGCAGAGCTTTCGTTTGATGAAGCCAGGCTACCGAATAGAAGCTCGTTCAATCGGACAAGAGTGTACATGAAAGATAAACCCCACAAATGGGGTACAAAGCTTTTCATGCTCTGCTGTGCTGTGTCCGCTTATTGTATTCGGTAAGAATGCTGTCTTCGTTCTGCTGTATGCGTTTACTTATGATCTGTATGCTGTGTGACAATGTACAGCTTCGAGGTGTACTGCGGCAAGAAGCAGCACATTGCTGAGTCAGGTGCTGTGGACATGAAGTCCGGCCCTGCTGCCGTTGTTCGTAACCTGAAAGCTGTGTTTGGAGATAAGCCTCCAGAGAAAGCGATGCGACTTGTCGTTGTCGATCGGTTCTACACGTCTATTGTGCTAGCCGTACAGCTACTGCTCATGGGGTTTTACACAATTGGTACAATCATGACAAACAGAAGAGGCTTCTGCAAGGCGGTGGTGTCTAGCAAGAAGACTAGGCCGAAGGGTATCCCGAGAGGAGCGCTCACGTTTGCTCGGTCTAAGCATGTAAAAAAGATGACTTCGATATGCTGGTGGGACAGCAAACCTGTGCATTTCCTATCGGTTGGTGGAAACCTGGAGCTAGACCGTGTGGTTAGAAGGGAGAAGACCGGAGAACAGAATGAAGTGGCGTGCCCCAAGGTCATCAAGGACTACCATAAGTTTATGGGCGGAGTTGATGTGCACGATCAACTCCGCCTGCAACGGTACTCCGTTCAGCGCTCGATCACATTCCGGAAATACTATAAGTCACTGTTCCTGGGGCTGGTTGATCTCGCGATTACAAACGGGTACATCGTGCACAAAGCATATTGCAAGCAGAGGCAGATTCGAGCGATGACACACGCGCAATACATGTGCAAGCTGCACAAGCAACTGATCACACTTTCCGTGGAGGATATGTATGAAGAGAACACTTTCAGCACAGGTAAGCACTATTTGGTTGACATGCTGTATATACTGTTTACATTAACGTGTATATACAGATGGCTACACTTCAGTCGAGGAGCGCGAGTCCGTCGATGCCAGCGGACACGTGCCGAAACTAAATGAAGAGTGGCGAGACCATTCCGGACAGAGGAAGCGAGTGCAGAAGAACTGCAAGGTATGCACAATTTTGACCGAAGATGGCAAGAGGGGGGCCACCACAACGTACTATTGCGATGGGTGTTACTTTCCGGGGCCAATATACTTGTGCACGAAGCCGAAGTGGCCAATGAAGGGTACAATCAAGAGCTGTTGGGACGTGTGGCACAATGAATACAAGAACGGCGCTGAAATTCCAGCGCACAAGAAGGGTAAGATCCGAGTGCGCGCGGCAAAGACTACAGGATCTCCTGGCAAGTCTCCTGCCAAGCGCCGCCGTGCCGCTGCTGCCTCCCCAGGATAAATTCTGTGTGATCAATGAAGTAGCTTCACTATTTGCGTCTCTCTTGATGTTGCGACTGCCATCCCGTCTTTATCCACGTTTTGGAGGTGTGTGGATGCACTTGTTTGATGACAAGGAGTATGTTAGAAAGTTTGTATGCACGGCAGTCTCGACATCAGTTGATTGCAGGAAAATGGCACTGCATTTCAGTATGCCAGTGCAGACGCCCTGTTTGTGACACGTTTTTCACATTATTAGAGATTTTTTCTGCTACCCAAGTGGCACACACCACACTACAAGCTGTATATATACAGCGCAATCCCCCCATGATATACAGCTTAATCAGTGCTCGAGATGACTTGATCATTTTTTACCCGCCTATCTTCTAATCCTTTCCCGCGTTTGTATACAATTTCCTATATGTTAATGCGATGTATATACAGCGTTAGGGTGTGGAAAATCAGCCGGGTTGAAGGGGTTAAAGACTGAGACACAATTTCATGCTTTTTGCAAAAAGGACAACAAGCTTCCCCGAGCTCGAATGATGAATATTGTTAGGTATCGAAGACCGCAGAGGTTGGGCGACATGCTAACTATTACATTGTGACCGTCGCAACGGTGCTCGTGGATTTCAGAGCACATCCTACTTTTGTCTTCGCTAGTACTACTGGTGGTGGACGGAAACAATGTTGTAATGCAGGTGGTGCCAGAGTAAGTGACCGAACTTGTGCCAAGGATGCATTTCTATTGATCGAGCTGAGAGGTTTCTTTGACTGTGTCTTCAACATCCTGTGGATCCCTCGTCACCATAATCAAATTAACTGGCTGAATCGGGATATCCGCTCCCATGACATCGACGGCAACGTTGCGCTGGCGTCCGGATCGGCGTACCCAGCCAAAACACACGTGGTGCAGGTAAGGGACCCGACACCACTACCACTGCTGTTTCTGAAAAGAACAATGACCATTTGTGTGCGGCGTGTAAGCGCGCAACCTGTACCGGTTTTGAGTTGGAGTCGCAGGACACCTTAGACGTGGTTGAGTGTGGGCCCCCACCTCCTGATGAGCAGTGACTCTCAAGAGATAACGTGGTTAAGCTTAGCCTTCCACCTGCGCTTGGACATTAGTTCTCACATGTTGTCGATCTCGAGCTCCCAGAAGGCGAAGATGTACTCGGGGTAGTAAATATTCTTAAGCGCTTCCTCTGTGCAAGGCTGTAGCGGGATAAGAGATACCGTAACTAGCTTACACTATAGTGTGGAGGAAGCTCGCAATAGTAAAACCAAGTCTTAGGTTAGTGTCAAATTCAACTCTGATTTATTTAGGACCAGGGCGGCTACCCTTGGCCTCATGTGAACCACCCAAACACATGTCTACACCTGATTGGTCAATAAGTGAGTCTGGTTCCTTACTATCAACCAATCAGATGATGATACCTTGGCACACGCTACCCGTGTGCCACTTTACCTACTTATGTAATAACTAAGGAAATATCTACCTACTTATGTAATTGGAGTTGGGCCCATTACAAAGGTGCTCGTGTGCCCGTCGCAGCGACCGATTAGTACCATTCGACACTCGAAGTCCTTAGGACGTAACGACCGTCAGTGTTGGGCTCTGCTGACGTGGTAAACCCTCTCACATCAAGCAGGAGTTCGTGTCCACAGCAATGGCACATGTCCTTCCGATGTGTGGTGCAGAGCGTTCGGTCGGCAATTGTATCTTTGGAGACCGGTCACGCCGTCGAAGATGTGGTAATACTCTTCGGTCGGCCGATTCGAAGGAGTCCGGGTCCTAGTCTCCAAGCTGCTTGAAGCGACGTCAGCCTGAACGAGGCTCATACTCAGTGACGGTGCCGTCGACGGGGACCGTGCCGTAAAAATAAAGTTAACGTTACCCACGTCGTATGATAACGTAATGATGACATCAGAGGCCCTCAAGACCTCGTGCGGGGCTGTGTTACGCACACAGGAAGCGTCTTCAATGCCTTCCCCTCCAATTAAGCTCTAGGCGACCGTGTGCGGAGCTCTGTTACCCACCAGTGAACATATAATACTCATGTGGCCGGCGGCTGCTGACACCACCACCTTCGAAGCGCTTTTGGAGGCGTCATGCAACGGCTTTGAAATGCTCCTAGAATGCTTCGGCCCCATGTTGCCCCCTGTGGTAACCCCAGGCCCGGAGAGGTAGGAACATGACTCACCAATGCTGTCTTATGAAACTTCAACGCGACTGGCATCAATCGCCTTGTCTGACCAGGCAACACAGAGCTCGTGCTTCTCGAGCCAGAGTATGCCCATCATCAAGTCGTAGGAGTCCATCTTTAGAGCAGTAAACGGTTCCGAGCTGTCGAAGTCCTAGAACTTAAGGCTAGATCCATGTAGATCTTGGGGACAGTGATAACCTTCCCATCGGCCAATCGCATCAACACTTTCCCGTTGCTCTTGCTTCCTCTCAAAGCATCGGGCAACTTGTTGCTATTACCAGCAGCTGTCTGGCGGTGCGCGAATTTCTTCGACTCCCAGAATTGATCAAAATTTTAAATAAATGATCGCATCCCCGTACTCGTCTGTATACTACGAGCAACCTACTGCTGCCCTTCTCTGGTTTAAGAGAGCCATATCGCTTAAGGCTAACCCCCCACCCTCACCCCCCGAGGTGCGCGAATATCGCGCATCCATCACGAAAACTAAGCCCCCTTCGCCCCTACTGGAAGTCGGCCACTCGACCGCGGTCTGCGCCGCCGACCTTAAGCCCTTGATTTGAGGGACTGTCCTTTTCACGACGCATGAGGGATAAACACGCTGATAGTGTCCAAGTCCTCCACATCTGTAGTAGCCGACTAAGCTCTCAAAGGATATTTAGTCCATGCGCTCGGGTAGGCTGCTTGCACCGGCTTCGACGGGCTGAAAAACTTCAGGAGCACAGCGTCATCACTATGGTGCTTCAACTTCCGGTAAATACCACACTGACCGTAGCGGTGCTCCACTTTCCGAAGAGTACCAGCCTGCTTGTGACTGTACTGTTCGTGGAGGGAGAAACACATCAACGTTTCCATTGTAGTCCATGCACGTGAACTACCTGTGTGAATGCTGGGCTGACCTTTAGACCATCCATGAAGACTGTTTCTTAACAGGCAGGGATTTCGATGCACGTGCACATCTCTTGCGCGTTTTCGTGCAGCTCGCGCCTTTGGTGTTTGGAGGCGAGCAAGCGAGGGCGCCGGTAGGAACGTGGATCGCAGCTGTTCACACAACTGACCTAAGATGCAAAGCACCCAGGAGACACCGCCTCCGTGGTATATGCCCAATTTGGTTTAAACATCCACCGGGGCTGGACACGGACTACCCAAATGTAACTCGTCCAAGATGAGACCAGCTCTCATGGCGATTTCAACCTCACAGACCCAGAAGTGAAGGTTGCCTTCTTCCTTTTACTCAAACTCGGGGACCTTCAGACTTATCGGCTTAGGTTTGGTAGCCTGGGATGCGACTGTCGAAGTATCTATGCTTTCGCGTACGTGACCAATGAGACCAATCTTGTAGGCCTCAAACTCGGTCCCACGCTCGTGCTGCTTGATAGGCATCATCACCGTCAAGTGGTGGAGGACACATTGCCCAAAAATGCATCTGATCTTCCGAACGGACTCGTACTGTGAGTCGTCTAAGTGAGAGAATTCACTTCGGCCCATCGTGGCGCAAACGTAGAGAACACGGAGGATTCAGGTAGGTCAACCTACTCGCGTAGGCCAATAATTGACTACGAGTGTTGCCAAGTGTTATGGGTCACACTAGCACCTCGCCCAGAGGAGGTGCTTGAAGGTGTCACTACCCGTGTGAACGCTAGTTCAGGCGTTTCCGGCCTCGGAGGGAACGGCTTCCTTTTTAGCAGAGTAGAGATAAAACTGGTGTATCTATAAGGATGCTTAGCTTGGGTTCGAATACAAACTAAAGGTCACATATTGAAGCTGTGTAGTTATGCACCGGTTGGCTTCTAGACACCTTACTACGGTGTACCACATACCCACAAAAGTGACAATCTCTACGTACCTTGGTGCACCGAATTTTACCTTGTTACAGTAGCTCCCGCGGATACAGCCATTTATGCTTATAATTCTAGCTTAGTTCGCGTAGGTATGGACATCTATATCGTGTGAATATGGTTTAGTTGCCTGCGCGATGAGCAGTAGGTCAATTCTTTTAAGTTCTCATCTCGCTGTGCCCGTTTAACATATATGTTGTATTGTGCTTTGCAAATATTTTGTCATCTATTTTAGAGCTCTATAATCGACCAAGCAACATCACTAAATTAGGTTTTTACGCACCACACTATTTTTTTATTTCAGCGCAAACTACATTTAAAAAGTGGTCTAATTATGGCATCGCTCTCTCTGTTCATTCAGGAAACGTCAGTCGAAGCCAAACGGCTGTCAGGTAAGCTCCTTCAGGCGCAATACCACTATTAATAACACCTACGAGGACTGACCGACTGTAACGTGTCTGTAGCGTATGCCCTCATACTGCGAAAGAAGAACAACGTTCGACAGCAAACTGATTGGCATTTTGATACAAGGAGAAGCCTTGAAGTCGAAGGCGGGGGGCACAAACGGTGGTGTTCAGTGAGCAGTACGTTCAGGGTTTTTGACAGCACAGGGTTATACTTTGTGCTAATGTTTAACATGTACAGAATAGCAGTTGAAGCCTTCGTTGCTGCTGTTTCGAGAAGAAAGCGGTCCTATACGCTTA
Source organism: Phytophthora infestans T30-4 (assembly GCF_000142945.1). Classification (NCBI taxonomy): domain Eukaryota; phylum Oomycota; class Peronosporomycetes; order Peronosporales; family Peronosporaceae; genus Phytophthora; species Phytophthora infestans. The sequence goes on along the minus strand of NW_003303703.1, from coordinate 138,332 downwards.
TCGCTCCGGCTAGTGGTGTATTATGCCCCACCGATTGCTTATGGCACTACTGCGTCGATGCATTCTGCTTTCTATCATTATATGGGTGTTTGTCAAGCTGAAGCATTGTATTCTGTAAGTGGCTGACTACCGCTTAAATCTATTAAGATGTTTACACTCAAACCTGTAATGTGTTTTATTATCTTCGTGTCTAGATAATGGAATCGCCACAAGCTCTTGCTCGAAGTGAGGTTCCGGGTGACATGAAACTAAATGGAATAATGACGGCTCTTAAAGGGGTTATTGAAAAGCAACCTAGAGGAGAAAAAATAAAAAAGTTCTCTTTCACATTAGAAGATGGATTTCAAGTACTGAAGACAATGCTAATGGGTTATTTGAAAAAACAAAACTTTTACTGGTCTGCTAATTGATGACGAGCGTAGAGCAAGCAAGGGTGCTACTAAGAGTCAGTTTTGCGCAATGACCGCAGAAAATGTTTTCGCGTTGCTGGTACGGCGATTGAAACCAAGTGGACTCCGGAACAATGTTGGGCCCTATTGCATTTAATCACGTGGTAACGACGCACGCCAGGCAACCAGATCATACCGAATTTACTCTTCCAGATGACAATACGACGCGTCAAGCCATTGCCCTTGATGATGCCGCAGCACAACTAGCAGCCGAAGTTCCGGGGAAGCGGCCGGCACAGGTTGCAACGATACGCCATGAAATTAATGGGATATGGAACAACTTAAGGGTGGATATTACTAGCCTAAGAGCAGCTCTAGGACTTCCTGCACATGATATTTTCACGCAAGGTATTTTTCACGGGTCTGTACCAGTTGACGCCCAGCACAGGACCTCAACGACACTGATCACATTGTGGTGTAGTGATTTCTCCATAGTTGCGGATTATCACCCGTCGACAAAGACGTGACACCGCCCAAGTTGTTCAAGCGACGAACCCTCGGTCAGGTGATGTACGGAGACGCCAAGGTGCAAGGGACTCGACGGCGTCACCTCCGAACATTCAACGAGCATTGGATACGGGCATATGTCACTGAATCCAGGCTGTCCTTATTATTAATAATGGACTGGCCGGATTCGCATTCAGCGGACCATCTACGGTACGAACCCTCCGTGGCGGTTGGGATGAGTTCGCAGAAGACTCAGCGACCCTTGGAAGGCACGTTCACCGTCTGGGACAGGGCGCGGACCGTTAAAGATGCTCATGCGACGGTGCAGACGACGCTTGGCATGCAAGAAGATCCATAACGGATCATTGTTCACTTGATATTTGTATACTTAATTAGGACTTCTTATTAGGAATAGACCCGAAAGGGTAAGCTTAAATACAGAACAGAATTTCCACTCAAGCACACAGAGCGACGTCCGGCTTCAAGGTAAGCGTCAGGTCAAGCTTGTTTGAGTGTGTTATGCCTGTCGGTGAACTCGAAGCTCTGTAGCGAGGGTTCATCCGGCAAGGCCAAGAGCCTTTGTGTATTGGCCGATTATTATCGGGAGGTTTTACGTGACGGCTTATTGTTGCCTATTTGCACGACTGGAAGTGCTTGAATTGCCTCCCTTTTATTTCTTCCAGCCGAGTGTTGAACACTCGGTGATCTCGTAAAAGGCTTACCCGTGCCTGGTACCCTTCCGCTGTTGGGACCACGAGGATTCAAAACACCTGCTAGCTTTGCTCGTGCTAGTAGCGTGTTCTTATTTTACTGGTTGGCCTATATAAGTAGTTTACAAGGTCCAGTTTGTCCCGGTGCAAGGGCAGAACTGGGGTCTTCAGGTCCGCCCGAACGATCGTTTACTATCCTAGTAGACGTATTGCTGTGGGAACATCCTAACTACATCTGTAGCTAGAGTTCACGTGGGATTTCCAACACCACAACTGGTGCCGCGACCCGGGAACAGATTGTGACCATTGTGAACTGTTTGTATGGCCTTCCAGTTTACGAGCTACCAAGAGAAGAAAAACAAGAAAAAAGACAAGACACATGGCGAAAGGACAACCGACGGTACCAGCTACGCCTGCCAAGTCTGGCGGGGCTCGAAACGAGAGTTCAAGCCCGGCTGCGCGCTTTGCAGCCGCCACCGAGCTTTCAGTGAGCTTCGACGACGAAGCGGACATCGGTCCTGACGCCCACGATTATGAAGATTACGAAGACAAGACGCCGGCCCCAGAGCCAGGCGCAGCGACGCCGGAGACGGCCACGCTATCATCGGGGCTGAGCGGGGCGACCAGGTCCCTTTCGAGGAACCTCGCCGACGAGCTCGATGATGTTGCGGGACCGGAACCCGCCTACGAAGATTATGACGATGGGACCGAGGGTTCTAAGCCTTCGGTGGCGAGTGCAAAGCATTCAGCACTGCTGAAGGCACCTCGCCCACCTATCAACGGTGATACACCAGCCGCCAAGCGCGTTTTCAACCGCGTACAAGCGCTGATGCAGAATGATGAGTGGATGCAGCTGTTCAAGCCCATCCCCAAGAAAAAAGCCGACTGGCTTGCGCTTGCGCAGGAGCTTCAATACCCAGTCAACTCGGTTTCGACTAGCCAAATCGCCGAGGATTCAGTTTCGCTACTGCTGTCGCTGGGGTTCGAGAACGAGACGTACCCATCGACGATGTCGCTCCAGGATTGGAGTCCACATGAAGCCGGAGCTGCTCTCCAGAAATAAAAGAAGAAGCTTCGGAAGGCGTTTGGCGCTGTTGGAATCAATGCCGGAAAGCAGCCTGTGAGCCGACCGATGATTCAAGATGAAGATCCGTCCAAGATTCCACTGCCGCCGACGCCCCAACGACTCGTTCGTACTCCTCCGACCAAGCGTGGAGCTGAGCGTGGTGCCTTTGGCACTACCGAAGCTTCACCGTACTTTCAAGACTCGCACATGGTTACGCCACGTTCGGACAGCCGTATGCAACGTATTTACGCAAGTAACGAGGGTTCGTTCGGTCGCCGAGGCGGTGCGCGAGCTCCCAAAGGTGGTGCCGGACCTCGTCAAGTCGACAGCGATGGTTCGTCCAGTGACGATGACATTTTGGTGCGTACATTCCACGAGGAAAATCCTCAACCCGAGTTGATGCGCCAGATGAATGAGCTAGCGACGCTGAGCGACGTGGACCCGACACCGAGGATTGAAATGGCGTCGCACCGACCACTGGATCGCATCACGCCGTTCTCAGGCTCTCGCAACAAGAGCGAGAACTGTATGCAGTGGCTCCGTGGGTTCGTCTATGAAATGACTGGAACCCACACAGATGCCGACCGATGGTGCATTCCATTTGAGGTAAGTCTCCGGGACGGAGCCATACATTGGTTCCGTCAACTTCCGAAGAAGACGAAGCGCAAGTGGAAGCTGTTGAGCGACGCGTTCATCTGCTACTACTGCTCGCAGTTCACGCAGACGGCACTGTCGCGTTACTACTCCGCCAAGCGGGAACGTAATGAACACCTGTGCGACTACATAAACAGGCTGAATGGCTACGCTCGGACCGCCCGTCTACACTTTGAGAAGAGTGGTCGCGACGCGAAAGAACACGTACAGCAGTTCCTGGCAACATGCGATGATGACAAGCTGGCGGAGAGTCTCTACCACGCTCGAGTCGCCGACATTCACGAGCTCGAAGAGATCATCGAAGATGTTATCAAGGGCAAGGAGAGAATGGCCAAGCGTGACAGTGAGTACCGATACTCCAAGAGTCGTGATACGCGACGCGACGATGAATACGCCCGCAACAACCGGCGGGATGACCGTCGCTGCGATGACGACCGCAACAAACCAAGGGTGACACTCATTGAAGCCACGGTGGACGACCTACTAGCTGAATTAGAAGGTCGTGAAGCTGCTCAGGGAGGCACCGAGTATTCAAACGAAGATCCGAACGCTTACGACGATGTCCAAGATGAGTACAACGACTTTCAGCTCGATAATACGGATGGTGATTACTCATTGGATGAAAACGACCGATACCTCGCCGCTGCATACGAAAATGAGCGCCGTGCAGCTGCTGAAGGCACCTACGCACGTTCAGACAACCGTCAACCGCGTGGAAACATGCCTGATCGCGAGAATGGCTTCAATCAAGACCGCCGAGGTGGTGACCGTGGGTTCAATCAGGACCAACGCGGTCGACGTGACTTCAACCGCGACAGCCGACGCCCACAGTACGGACCATGCGCGGTGTGCGGTGGCATGAGTCACTCCGCCCACTACTGTAACAAGCGATGCAAGTTCTGCAAGCAGCTCCACGATGCTGGACAATGCGAACTTTTCCGCAACTTCCAAGACCTTGCCAAATTCGTGCGCGCTAAAGGCACGAAGGAGGAACTCCCGCCAGAGCTCAAGGCCGTCGTTCAAGAACGCCATTTAAACTAGGCAGCCCGCCAACTACAGCTGGGTTGGTCCCTATCGGGCTGTCACAGTTAACCGAGCCTTCAATGGAAGCAGAGTGCATCTTTGCTTTCATGGGGCAGGGTGAATGGCGTGATAATTACGTAACAAGTGTGAACGCGACGGAAAATGAAAAGGAGAGGAGTAGAATCCTCGGTGGAGGTGTTGGAGAGAGAGTGGAGTGTGCTGATGCTGATGAGGGCACTAGCGAGGGCTCGTTCGGCTTGGTTTCGAGTGCAGCGCGAGACGAGCCCAAGGGTCACTCCAAGATGATGAAGTTGAACCCTGGCGAGAGACAGGGGTGGTGGTCGGCCAAGCAATTCAACCGACGGATCAGAATGAGAGCTCTGGTGCAAGGCGCTGTGAACGACCAGCGAACGAGGATTCTCCTCGACACGGGAGCGAACGTGATCACTGACGCCTTTGCCAAGAAGTTGCGACTCCGAGATGTACCCGATCACGGACGCCGCATTGACATCCAAGGAATTAATGAAGGCAAGGTGTCTACGACGCGACGAGCGTGCGTCAAGATTACGCTCGGATGGGAGAGGGTGTACGAGTTTGAGATGTGGGTAATGGCGCATAGTGCGGGCGTCGACGTGGTACTCGGGACCGACTTTATGATCCCTGCTGGGATCCGGTTGGACCTGTTTCACGGCGCGGCGCAATTACCGCACGAAGTTCAAATCCCACTGATCAAGACCAAGAGCATGATCGACAGCGAAGAATACGGCTCCCATGTTAACGCCGGGCCACCCGAGCGTTTGGACATTCAAGCGCACGAGTGGCGAGAATATCGACTAGCGAAGCGTCAAGTCGGGCTGGAAGAACACGTACTGTGGGCTCGTCGAACGAACAAGCTAATCCCGTCAGTGACGAGGTTTCGACGTGGACGGCCTCAGAGCATTCGATTGACCAACGTGTCTGATCGAACTGTGTACCTACCAGCACACGACTCGATCGCAATGTGGATCCCAGATGGGGATTTGCCACGAGGTGACGGCTATGTGCGCCTGGAGTCCACGAATTACCAAGACTGGCAAGTGTTGGCCTACGAAGGTTGTAGAGACCGCGAGATCTTTCAGCGTGAATGTGAAATCTACGAACAATGGCTTGCAACTCAGCCTTCGGCAGTTGATCGACCAGACTACCCAGAACCCAGTGGGGTGCTAGCACGACCTCTAGAAGACTCGCTAGTGGATTCTAGTGATCGTCTGACGTGTGCAGAGCGCTGGGCACTGATCCTGGAATAACGTGAACGAGTGGAAGCCTGTCTGGCGTCTGGGGTGACAGCCGGGGATTCGGCCGACGGTCAGCCTTCCGAAGAACCTTTGGACACGTACACGACAACCCATGGCGGAGGCAATAACGCGAACGAAGCCTCGGTAGTGCGTACACACGAACTACTGAGGCCGGTAAACGTGGTACATACGCCAACGAGTGTTAATGTCCAGCCAGGGGTGACCACGGAAGCGACAAGCAACGGCACTGGATTGAATGGAGTCACCTGTTTTGACGAAGCTGTCCCGGCCTTGTGTGTCACCAAATCTGCGAACGAGACATCGGTGGTTGATCCAGAGGATGCAGGCATCGCGCAGAAGGTGTTGAGTACGGCACCGAGTATTCATTGCAAGATTGGTGCGAATGCCGACCTGTCAAGACAGCGGCAGAACGAGGAGCTGAACAAAAGTCAACAACCCAATATGTCGGCGGCCCGCGCATTCAATATTGCGAACGACGACTCGGCAGATGGCCCAGAGATGGGAAACCAGGATGGGAAGGAGATGGACCAAGTACCGACTGTTGAAATCAAAGCGGATGCCAATGTTGAGTCAAGGGAAGAATCCGTAGCGACGTTGGACGGAACATACATCTCGGTTGCTTGAGTGTTAACGACCGAAGGAAACGAAGCAACGGAGGATACGAGAAATGATTTCTACGAACACCCAGCTAACAACATTGGCTTGGACGACTACGCGAAGGAGCTGGCATTCCTGCCGGATCTGACCGAAGAGATCAACACAACAATTGACTACACTGCGCCTAATGTTGCTGATCCTGAGCTGTCGACTGAACGCCAAGAACGTCTGGTCGCGACGCTAAAGAACCACGAGCACATTTTGATTGCTAGTGGCAACGCACTGCCGCCGCCAGCCTACGGTGCGGTATGCGATATCGACACACAGGGGCACACCCCAATTAAACAGCGTGCCCGGCGCGTGCCGCTACGATTTCTCGGCAAGCTGTACGAGCTGCTGCGCGCTTTGTTGCGAGCAGGACTGATCGTCTTTTCAGACAGTCCATGGGCATCGCCGATCGTGATTGTGATGAAAAAGAATGGCTGGACATCCGGCTCTGCATTGATTACAAGATGGTGAATGCTATTACCGCGATCATGGAGTATGCAATGCCGCTAGTCGACGACCTGTTAACAGATCTCGAGCGCTGCTTATGGTTCTGCTCGCTGGATGCAGCAAGCGGCTTCTCGGCGGTCATGATGACCATACGAGCGTGTAAAGTGTCGGTGCTCGTCTGCGCACTCGGACATTTCGAGTGGTTACGCATGCCCTTCGGTTTAAAAAACGCGCCGATGATCTACCAGCGTATGATTGACAACGCACTCTGGGGGTTCGTTCAACCTAAAGGAGGTTGGTTTGAATACTCGGAGAGGATGCGTTTAGCTGAAGAACAGGCCAAGGAACGTCGTGGGCCAAGCGCAGAGGGTTCGTTTCAAACGAAGCTCGCGGCAGACCGTGAAGCACCGGTAGAGACCGACCCTGTACTACAACTCATCAACAGCCCCGTCGCTGACATGTTTACGAACGGGGAACCGGACGAATCATCGCTGGTACCTGTATTTGGTCGACGGTCGTTTGTGGATGATATTTGCTTCGGTGGCGAGGATTTCGACAGCTGCCTGGCGACGCTGGACCGATTGCTGGCAAGATTTGCACAGTGTCGGATCAGCATTAGACTCACCAAGAGCATCTTCTGCCAACCCAAGGTGGACTTTCTGTCGCATAAGATTTCGCCAGAAGTTATCAGGGCTGACCCAAAGAAGCTTGCGGCTATCACCGAGCTTTCGTTTCCAGCGAGTAAGAAGGGCATGCAGTCGTTTCTTGGAGCGGTTAATTACTACAGTCGCTTCATTCAAGACTTCGCGGTCTACGGTGCAGCGCTGTACCAGCTCAAGGATGAAGACTTTGCTGTTGAAGGCGGCCTTTCTGTGGCACGTCGTTCCTTCGAAAAATTGAAGACGAGTATTTTACATTCACCCATTTTCAGGCACTTCGATCGGTCGAAAGAAGTTCATGTCATGCTCTTTGCGAATGAATGGGCGCTGAGCACTACGCTAATGCAAGAACATGAAGGCAAGTTACACCCCGTACGGTTCCTCGGTCGGGTGCTTAAGGAAGCCGAGATGAACTACCATCCTGCTGAGAAGGAAGTTTTGGCGTTACTTCTGCTGTTGAAGATCTGTTACGTCCAGCTGGCAGGAAAGACGCTACATGTCTATACACGAATCTCGACGTTAGAGTGGGTGCATAAGTCGAAGTCTCTCTTCGGACGCGCGGTCCAGTTCGCAGTGCTGCTATCGCAGTGGCACCTGAAGGTGCCGCGCGTGAAGGAGAAGGATGTCGCCTTCGCGCAGCTACTGCAGTCAAGCATCACGAGCTTCATCGACCTGGAAGACTCACTCGCGCCGGTGGCACCTCCAAACAAGGGTTCCCCGACTACCCCGCGTTGCTGTACGCCAGGCTTTCCCGTAATTACAGCGGATTCGTCATGTCTTTTGACGGATCAGCGAAGACAGAGAAGTACGGTGGCTACGGAAGCTGTTCATGGGTGCTGTGGAGCCTTCCTGAGTGGAAGGTATTGATTGCTGCAAACGCTTACCTCTCGGCCACCACGGCGAATGAGGCAGAGTACACAGGGATGATTAACGGTGTCAAGGCTGCTATTGCGCACGGTGCCGAGGATTTAGTCATCGTTGGTGACTCAAGGCTCGCGATTCAACAATCACTAGGGGTGATCGCATGCAGGAAGGAAACTTTGCTAGCGCTGCTGAATACTCACAAGGAACTCACGGCCAAGCTTCGATCAGTCAAATATCTTCACGTTGTACGAAAATACAACGCTGCCGCGGATTCGTTAGCCACTGAAGCGCTGGAATCGAAGGTCAGTCGGGTAATCTTGGCTGAAACTCGCAAGTCGGAATTACCATCGCTTAATCGCATCCAGGAAATGATCTACGAACCGGATGAAGACTCGGTAGATGTTTCGTCACGTGGAGCAGAGCGTCAAGTACATGTACTGTCAGGCAGCGAATCTTCAAAGTGGAAAGCTTTCGAAAATTTCGTGGTTGATTACAGCTCACCAAAGTGCGATTATGGTAATATGGCAGTGATGACTCGGCGACAGACGAAAGCCAAGAAACGCGTCAGGTTTGCAGATGAACACTCGGAGGATGTCTCCAAAGCTCAAGAACAGCATGAAGAACGACGAGAGACGTCCACCGAAGATTTATTCGGCGAAGATTTGCCAGACCATCCTCACAAGAGTGTACCAGCGGCATTTCCCGATGCGGAAGATGCTGACCCGGTAGCGAAACAGCGGGAACGACGCAGCCGGATACAGGTGGCACAAGACGAGGAGCAGAAGGGGTTTAACATCAAGAAGGTGCTTCAGGGCCAAGCACAAGAGCTGAGTTACAAAGAAGCTCGAAATGCCTGGAAATACGCTGACCGGTTCGTGTTATCAGAAGACGGCGTGCTTCACTATCTTGGATTGAATCGTCGGTACGACCACGGTTGGCAAGAGGAGACCAAGCTGCGGCTTGTGGTACCAACAACGATGATTCAAGAGGTCTTGCAAAACTGTCACGACTCGCTGGAAGGAGGACATCAAGGTGTGGTGAGAACGTTCCACCGCGTTAAGTCCGATTATTATTGGATCGGCTTGTACGCAGACGTGGAGAAGCACGTGAAGTCCTGTCCAGATTGCAGCTCGAGTAAGAGCCGTCCACAGCTTCGTGGATACTCACCTGGCAACGTACTAGCCGAACGACCTTTCCAGATCGTCTCGATGGATTTTGTGATCCTACTACCAAAATCTCGCAGGGGCAACACGGCGTTGCTCCTATTTCAGTGCTCGTTCACGGGATTCGTTATTGCTAAGGCTATGTCAGATACGACTGCACTGAGTGTTGCCCAAGTGTTCGAAGAATGTGTGTACCGACGGTTCGGGGCCCCATCATTAATAAGGCATGACCGCGACCCACGCTTCATGAGCGAGGTTTTCCAAGCATTTGCAGAGATGATGCAGTCAAGATCACGAGCGACTTTGAGCTATCGACCACAGGCTAATGGACAGCAGGAACGCTCGGTAAAGTCAGTGATGGGGTCCGTACGGGTGTACGCGGAAGACCCTCTACAACAAGATTGGGACAAAATCGCGGAGAAGCTAGTATTTGCTATTAATACTTCTCAGGACACTACGAGGAAGGAAACGCCGTTCTACCTCGTTCATGGTTGGGATGCGCAGTCGACGTTGCGGGCAATGTCGTCATCACTCAAACGAGGACTCGGCAAGAAGTCTGACGCACTGGCGTGGCGGCGTGAGATCAATCGACAACATGAAGTCGCCCTCACTATGGCTAAGGATTAATAGGCTGTAGAAAAGGAGCGAAGGGCTAAAAAGCATAATGATGCTCTGAGTCGACTGGAAAAAGCTGCTGTACCTCAACCAAGAGGAAACCAACACTCGGCGGACCCTCCAGAAGCTTCGGAAGAGATGGAAGATCCTGCAAGAGCTCCACCGAAATCTCTTTTTGAGATTGGGAGCCGGGCGTGGTTGTACATGGAACGCGTCAAACCGGGCTTGACAAAGAAATTAGCTCACCGATGGCATGGACCTTTTCGGATCAAACGTAAGGTGGAAGAGTTTGCGTACGAGCTGGAACTGCCTGACCGGAGTGAATATCGCTTCTACCCAGTAGTGCATGCGTCGAGACTCAAGGCTGTCAACGAGTTCAACAGTCGACCGAACACTCGGTTGGTACTTGACGCGACTAATGAAGCAAAACTCGACTTCGATGAGGAACTACTGCCTGAAGACAGCTGGGAACCAGATCAAGTTGCCGGCGAATATGAAGTCGAGGCCATCCTCGACGACAGAACGCCACTGACGACGAGCACGGAGCGTGCTGTACGCGAGTTCAAAGTCAAGTGGGTAGGCTATGAAGATGCAACTTGGGAACCATCTTCCAACTTATCATGTGGAGGTCTGCTGTACGACTATTTGCGAGCCAAGAAGAGCGAGAATCGGCTGCAGATGGCGCAAGTGGCGGACGAAGACTAGCGTGACTGAATCACGTGTGAACTGTCCACAGGGCGATGCAGCCTGTGGTAACAGACGAAAAACGTTACTGCAACAACAAATTGTTATGCATTTGAAGAACAACATGAACATGATTACGCTGTGAAAGTGGATTAAGAATGACTGGATCACGTGTGAACTGTCCACAGGGCGATGCAGCCTGTGGTAACAGACGAAAAACGCTACTGCAACAACAAATTGTTATGCATTTGAAGAACAACATGAACATGATTACGCTGTGAAAGTGGATTAAGAATAAGAAAACATGAATGCCGACCGCGGAGCGACCACTGATAACGAAGTCACGCGGGACACCTCAACAGTTGGCTGAGATGCTGGAGAACGTCGTAGAACGTGCAGCGAGGGTTCAAATCGATTCCAAGTGTCTGGCCGCGGTGGCCAAGAGTGTCAACGAAGTCGAGTCACCACTTTCCTTCTCCTCTTCATCAGGAACCTGAGCCTCGACAGCTGGAGCTGCAGCCGGACCCTGCAAATCCTCGGTACCAGCTCCAACAGGAGCAGCAGCCAGAGCGGGACGTGGAGTACCCGGTGGCGAGTCAAACAACGAACGCCAGGTCGGAATAAGTTCGGTTGAATCGAGAGACGGGTCAACAACCACGCTTCGGTACACATTCACGAAACGCGTACCACGAGGATTGAAGAGCTCCGGATTACGCTGGCACGGGAAGTACGTGGTGTTGTACGGGTGCTAATGCGGTGCATTCATCCATCCAGTACGCCAAACTTGACGAGCATCGAGAGCCGGAACTTCGGAAAGCCAGTCAGATGTCCGAGGTGCGAAAGGCAAGTTTTCAATAGAGTACCACGGCTTCGACGGCTCCAAAAGCAGTTCGGGACGAATGAACGACACGCCGGAAGCACTAGATGAATCCGAGTCACGACTCCACGCCATGTACTGCTCACGGTACTTGTTACGAAGACGATCGGCACGACGGTCGCGCTCACTAAAGAGCTTCTTTAACACAGCTCTCAGTTCCTTCAAGCGTTCCTTGTCGTGGCCAACCTTTTTAGCTTCTTCAGCGAGACCTCGTTCAATACCAGCTAACGGAAGCCAGTGGAGACGCTCCCACAATGCGAACCCGAGGTCACCTTGCTTACCGCCGTCACCCCGAAGGTTCGCCCAGATCATCTTGAGACGGGTCTCAATCGGAGCACGCTTGGAGATGGGGACGCTTGGATTAAAGTCAACAGTGTCGAAGAGACAAGCTTGAAGAGGATAGAGCTGCCGAAGTTGCTGGTACGGGTGATCAGGATGCGAGTAATCAAAGAACGCTTGGAGACCCTCCAACGTTGTACGCACGGTCACCTCACCAGCTGGTTCGATAAGCGTTAAGCTCAAGAGTCGCTCGAAACACTTCTTGGCGCCTGCGTCAGTAAACTCCATGTCCACGTACGGGAGAACCCAAGGTGGCAAGGTAGACGAAGCCGGCACCGTAGGGCGAGTTCCAGACAGCACTCGGTGAGGCAGCGCTTCAACCATGGGTGCACCACCACGACGCGGCACCGAAGTGTAGGTTCCCGTAGTCATGCGTCCAGGTCCAGCATCGAGAGTCCAAAAAGGCGGACGAGGAGACACTGGAACAGGAAGAGAAGATGCTGGTGCCGGAGGACTTGCTAATGGCGAAGTAGGCGGACCGGCAACGATGATTGGGGAAGTCATCATCGGCGAAGGATTTGGCCGAGGTGGAGTCGGAGGACGAGCTGGGCCAAGATTACTCCAGTTCCTATTTGAATCTTCAACATCTTCGTCATCGAGTATGCTTGAATGATCGGTGGGGGGCGGAACATCACCGCCACCACTAGGAGCATCAGAAGAGTCATCCACCGAAGGTTCATTGTCATCCACATCATCTCCATGGTCGTCATCAGCATTCCCATCGTCATCAATCTCCATCGAAAAGTCGGGCGAAGACACGCTTGGTACGACAGCCGTCGGAACAATCGGAGCCGGCTTTAAAGGCACGGAGGCTGGTGGAGCAGCTTCAACAGGGGCAGGCCCTGCTGTAGACACCACTCCCGAGACTTCAACTGTCTTGGACGTCGGAGCAGAAGCCGAAGCAGACTTGCCTTGTGGGACACTTTGGTCCGACTCTTCACCTTCGTCACTCGAGCCAAACATGAGCCGCATTTCCTCGGCCTCGCGCAGAGCTTCTTCAGCAGCACGTATGTCGGCTGAAGAAGGCGAAATCGTTGAAGCTGGTGGCCTGGCCACATCGTGTGACCCCTGAGGTGGGGGCGAAGGCGCGTCATGAGAACCGGGAACATCGTCGTGATACTCAGGGGTCACATCCTTACCCGAAGGCTCTGTAGCAGTTTCTTGAACCGAAGGGACGCTACTTGGATCAGCAGTCCCCATGTCCACGTCACTCCGGTCGCCACTGAGGACGACCACGGCGGGAGTCGAGGAAGACGCTGGTGTAGGAGGTGGCGACCATGAACTGGGAGAAGACGGTACGGACTTGGACCGAGTCTTCATATGACGTCGGGGCGACCTGGCAGGAGAATGAGAACGAGATTTATTGCGCTTCTTCTGGGCCGCCTTCTTCCACGCCTCGGACCGAACACCGATCGACGAGCCGACTTGGGAGTTGAAGTATCGGCAGGTGGCGCATCACCGAGACCAGCAGCTGCCATCGAAGTACTGGCCTTGTCCGTTGGGATTGGAGCCTTGTCTTCGTCAGAGTCTTCCGACTCGTCGTCTGAATCCTCGCCACCTGGTCTAAGACGCTTATGGGACTTCCCATGGGCCACTTGGTGAGCGGCTTTGGCCAAAGCTGCAGGAAGGGCTTGAGGAGCGTCCAAAGACGCGGTGGCAGACAGAATGCGCCGCAAAGCGACTAACGTCTCCTGATCCAAGTCCAGAGCGTCCAGGTCCAGCTCACCCGCAGTCAGACCTATCACGAAGGATTGTGAACGAACGTTAGTTGCTGAACACACGGTGGAAGGAGCGACATTAAGAGCGCACCTTCAACAGCCAGACGAAGTACCTCGGGATCCATCCCTGCCAGACTCACGTGTGCCCGGAGGGTAAGATTCGCTTGGAGGAGGCGAGTGTTACGGTCTTGCTGGTTCTCGAGGACCTTGAGCGTGTCGTTATCAACGTACTTGCCCTGGGCAAGCTTTACCAGAAGGAGGTGGAGCTTCCGAGTCTGCTCGGTATTCGCTCCAATAGAAGACTTGTACACCTCGCGTTCACGAGCCAGCTTCTTTTGCAAAGTGCTGATGAAAACGTCCCGAGCTTGGACTTCGCAGTGAAGACGATTCAAATCCTCTGCGTGTCGCTCCATAGTGGCTTGAACACTTGCAAGCATGGCGTCATTCTTGGCGTTCGACTCGCGGAGAATCTTGATGTTGTGGTGTAAGGCTTCAATTTCAGCGTTGGCAGCCTTGAGGAATGTCTCCGCGTTCTCACGAGCCATGATGTGGGGTGCCACCGAACGTACGGCGGCAGCAGCCTCGGACTGAGCAAACCGCAACTGACGCTCCAAGTCGGCAACTCGTTCTGGTAATGCCGACAGCGCGTCAGGAACAGGTTGTATCGCAGCGAGGACATCATCGAAACCAACGGCAGTCTCGAGGCGACGCTGAGTGTGTATATCGCCGTGGAGAGGAGGCGCAACGCTGAGCTGCACTTGGTGACGAGCCATTGCAGTCAAGTACGGGATTATCGAGGTCATCATGTGATCGACCGATGCCTCCGTATTCTCAGCCAGCATGGCGCGCAGCGAATCTTCGGTGAGTGGTGGGGGACCACCAGCTGGGGCAGGAGGAGCAGCAGGAGCCATCTCCGCGGGTTCAGCGACGACGGGGAGTGCTGCAGGAGCTACCACAGGGAGTGAAGAGTCCGGGGCAGCGGGCGCCGGAGGACCGGTTGATGACGCTGCTGTCGGAGGAAGTGCAGCAGACTGAGGGGCGTTCGGACCCTCGGTCTTGCCCTCCTGAGAAACAAGTCGAGTAATGCGAGGTGATGAGCAAGGTACCGATGATTCAAGAGAAGGATGGGCTTACGTACCTCCAGCTGCTCACGCTCGCGACGTCTACGAGGATTGAGACGCTGAAAAGCGTCGGACACGGCTCGATTCAGACGCTTGGACATACGGTGGCGAGATGGTGAATTGAAGAATGAAGAAATGTCACAACGGGCACCAGTACCGTGGCTTCCATTGCGACAGGGGCAGTTGTGGTGTAGTGATTTCTCCGTAGTTGCGGATTATCACCCGTCGACAAAGACGTGACACCGCCCAAGTTGTTCAAGCAACGAACCCTCGGTCAGGTGATGTACGGAGACGCCAAGGTGCAAGGGACTCGACGGCGTCACCTCCGAACATTCAACGAGCATTGGATACGGGCATATGTCACTGAATCCAGGCTGTCCTTATTATTAATAATGGACTGGCCGGATTCGCATTCAGCGGACCATCTACGGTACGAACCCTCCGTGGCGGTTGGGATGAGTTCGCAGAAGACTCAGCGACCCTTGGAAGGCACGTTCACCGTCTGGGACAGGGCGCGGACCGTTAAAGATGCTCATGCGACGGTGCAGACGACGCTTGGCATGCAAGAAGATCCATAACGGATCATTGTTCACTTGATATTTGTATACTTAATTAGGACTTCTTATTAGGAATAGACCCGAAAGGGTAAGCTTAAATACAGAACAGAATTTCCACTCAAGCACACAGAGCGACGTCCGGCTTCAAGGTAAGCGTCTGGTCAAGCTTGTTTGAGTGTGTTATGCTTGTCGGTGATCTCGAAGCTCTGTAGCGAGGGTTCATCCGGCAAGGCCAAGAGACTGTGTATTTTGGCCGATTACTATCGGGAGGTTTTACGTGACGGCTTATTGTTGCCTATTTGCACGACTGGGAGTGCTTTAATTGCCTCCCTTTTATTTCTTCCAGCCGAGTGTTGAACACTCGGTGATCTCGTAAAAGGCTTACCCGTGCCTGGTACCCTTCCGCTGTTGGGACCACGAGGATTCCAAACACCTGCTAGCTTTGCTCGTGCTAGTAGCGTGCTCTTATTTTTACTGGTTGGCCTATATAAGTAGTTTACAAGGTCCAGTTTGTCCCGGTGCAAGGGCAGAACTGGGGTCTTCAGGTCCGCCCGAACGATCGTTTACTATCCTAGTAGACGTATTGTTGTGGGAACGTCCTAACTACATTTGTAGCTAGAGTTCACGTGGGATTTCCAACACCACAACATGCCTAGTGAGAGCGTCTCCTCGTAACAAGAGGATTATGTCATAGATCTAGAGAACAAACGAGCAAAGAAAAGTAATCCTCATCAATATTTACGTCTATTCAACCTCAATATATGTGTTCATTAGTTGCTTCACGAAGCACTAAGAAAATTAAATGAGTCGTCTCGTAATTTCGTCGAGTCGTACCCGCAATGACCAAAAACATCTAGCAACCCCCTTGTATCGCGACGTGTGCATAATTTCATGGCAACAGCCAATACTTCGTCTGGATACAGCGGAAATAGGAGGTTTGCGTAACGCTGGATCCACTTTTTGAGTGATCTAAAACACAGTAATTAGAACACAAATCAAATTCCAAAACGCGTGAGGAAATCGTAAGTACACGGTTAATAGTCGACTACACCAAACATCAAAACCAAACTACAAAGCGAAAAAAACAGGGACGCACACATATGGACAAAACAAATCATTTTACATGTTTTGCAAATGCACTGTCACATATTTCAAGCAAATTGGTTTGATGCACTACCGATTCCAGCTCCTTGTATATATGAATCTTGGCGTTATCTAAGATAACGGAAGAGTTAGGAAATGGCCATGGGTTCAATACTGGAATGACGTGCTTCACAAAAGCACGATGAAAGGAACTTCTAGTAAATGTTCCGTCCGTCGTTTCCCATGAAACAAGATCTTTGGGGTTTACAGCGGCAAAAATTGAGCGGCGCTTTCCTCTTGAAAACGGGAGTTTTACCACGCCAAATGATATGTTTTATTACCTCCTGAGCAACACGTTTTTGAGCAGCACAAATGATGACTTTTCGAGTCAGTCCCAAATCAAAATCAAGAGCGCGACAAATAGTTGACAGCGAAATGTTCTTGACGTCTGCGTAGTTTTCACGTAAAAAAGCTTGAAGTTCCTCCGAGTAAATCTCGGGTGTTGTTTTACGTATCGTTCGACGCCTGCTAAAACGTATACAGACCATCGTGCTGTCTTGATAGGCGGCTTGTCGTCTTTAACAACACCATTGACAAAAAACAAATTGTACCATCGGAAAATAGTCCTTGGTTTCGGCCCAAATATATCACTGATAAACTGAACATCAAGGCCGTATACATGCATAAGAGAAATCGCACGCCATCGATAGTCTGCTGCGTAAGTCATGTGGCTTGTTTGGATAGGTCGTCGCCAGTAGTGGCTGGTCGGTCAATTCTGCGAGTGGTGTTAATTTAGGTCTGGGAGAGACAGCTTCTCTATAATGCACTGTCGACTCTGCATTTCAGACCTACTGCCACTTATTTGGCAAGTATATCAAACTTTTATTGAGTTTTCGGACACCTTTGTTGTGGTAAAATCGAGATTTGCCTCGTAACCAGAGTTACAAAATCGAGTAATAATGGACTATTTTGCCAATATATCTGCAAAGCACAATAATTGTCCACTATAAATACGATTTTAACGAGAACTTCGCTTACCAGGATACATTTTTGTATGGGATGCTTTTTATGGGAGGTATATGCTCGCGAAATACGGCATAGAATAAAATGCCGAAATACATGTATATAACACCGATATATATTCTTTATAAATATAATTATAAATAAACGAAATGATTAGTTTCGGGGCTTTTATTGGGGCAGATTACTATTCAGTACCTGTACATGTATTAGAGCGGTGTTATCATGTCAAAACCGCACCGTAACAGGATTATACTTGGAAGGACTTTGGCCCATAGTATGGTGCCATAATATGGCACCGTACTACTAGTATTTTCACAATATCATTTTGTACTTCTCGAGGGATGCGCGATCTTATGACGACGTTCCTTTTGGAAACTGACTTAGGCGATGTTGAAGCTGAAGGGTTGAAGTTGGCGATGAGATTCAGCTTGTGCTGTGCAACAAAGACTTTGGTGATGCGCTTTCAGAGCCGGAATAAATGCTTGTTTTTAAACATTTGACCCTATCCCCATAATACGAGATGCTTCTTTTCCGTCAGTTATTTTAAAAAAATATTAATATAGACCGCGAGAAGACAATGATCGAGCTGCTGCCTCTTAGCTTTCAGCTTAGGTACAGTACATGCATAGCATTCCTTTTAAAGGATTGTGGTAAATGTACATGATGAACTAACGTCATATGTACGCGAAGTACACGGTGTACCACAATCTGTCCGTAGGAGTCCTCCTAGCCTAGTACTGGCTTAGTACTACTATATTAATAATAGGACGTAGGGGGATGAGCTTTGCGGCTGGTTTGCGATTCGCAAATTGCAATGCGGGAATGCTCTCTCCAAAGATTGAAGTGCAACCACCAATCGCACCCAACTGACAGTAGTACTGTCGGCTTACGTACTTTAAAATGGTTGCGCTAGATCTCATTCACCAATCCATGAATACCTTGGTCAGCGAATGCAAACCAGTGTACAGTACAGACCGGTTCCACTTCATATCCTAGTACGTTCGCTGCCATTATTGCTACTGTTAGTTTCCGAAGGACAGGAAATACACTCACGTATAATGCGCACTTACACTTACTGGGTATTACATACCGGCAACGTGGAGCCGAACATCTCAAATTGGCCCCAAATAGTTAGCATCGGCAAGCACAAATCATAAACACATAATCCTTTCTCTGGAGAGTAAATTACCGGTAATCGGAGGTACTCAGTCGGTAAAAAGGGAACGCATCATATCAAAATCAGGCCTGGATTGCTTTCTTTGGCCGGAATGTTATTACCGAGAGTGTGCTGATGCTGTGAGGTGAACCGTCGAAAAATTCTAAGAACTACCGTGCTCCTCATTGTACAGTGTCAAATGCATGGCGAGTTAAAGCACAAAAATCGCTTCATCAAGTCAGCAGTATCATGTACCCCAGAAATATTCCTAATAATCTTAATTGTGTTATTTCCGTGATCTATTGCGCAAAGTGGTTTAAACTGCCTTACCTAGTGGACATGTTTGAAAGCACCTTGCGTCTCAGAAGGGCGGAAGATGTCAGCTCGGTACCTAAAACGGGGCGATATTCTGGGGCTATCGCATTGCATATACCAGTACTATTTGAATTTCCCTTCTACTACAACAACAATGCTTATAAAGTGTTATTCCTTGTACTACCGGTACTGGTACCGAAGACAAGAGCAAATTTTGGACTTAATTTCCACTACATTTTATCACAAAAACTTATCAAGAAAAAATTCTTCTTTATAGATTAATTAAAATATGCTAAAGCACACACATGCAATGCTAGATAAACGACCCGTGTTTTCAAATTATGTACACACACCAGCTCGTAAATCGTATTTTTAATAACTCAGCATGTATTAATACATGTATTACAAAAAGTCGCCGTGTTAAAACAAACGCATTTTTCCCGCTGTCGAATTTCGACAGCGGGAAAAATGCGAATGTTGCTGTTTGATACAGAATCCGTGTTAGTGCCGGTGCAGCAGAGCACCAGAAGGTGCGGTACTGGTGATGTTGGCGCGCTCATTGGCCATCACCATATGACGTCGGCTGATTCCCATGTGTTTGCAAAATCGTTTGGGAGAGCCTACTTGATGATCAACTTGATCTGCTCGTTGAGGTGGGCCAAACTCATTGAAGCTCAGTTCTTTATTTTCCACCCCCACCCCAAGTGACCCACTCAACCAACTCCACAATGGTTCGTTCGGCTGTCTTCACGGTTGAAGACGCTAAAGCGGCATTCAACCTCTTCTGCTGCGTCTACGGCATTGGAACGCTTGGTATGCCCGGTAACTTTTCCCGTGCCGGGCCAGTGATCGCGGTCATCGCCATGGCTTTCATGGCCTTCGCCAACACATATTCCTCAGTTGCTATCTGCCGCGTCATGCTCATCGCCCCGCGTTCAGTCAAGACCTACGGTGACCTCGGTGAATGGTGTATGGGCAAAACTGGCCGCTACGTGTCGGTTGTCTCTCAAATGGGCAACTGTCTCTTGGTCCCGTGTGTGTTCCTGGTGCTTGGTGGTAGTCTACTCGACGGTCTTTTCCCAGCGGCCTTCAGCGCAACGACGTGGATCATCCTCATGGCTCTCGCATGCCTACCTGTATGCCTGGTGCCTACTCTGAAGGAAGGAGCTGGTGCTGCTTTCGCCGGGTGTATTGGCACGCTCATCGCTGATGTTATCGGCGTCGCTGTCGTAATGTACGGCATGCGCGGTCACCCTAGCGTGCCTTCACCTGATATCAACTTCAAGCAAGTCGCTGGAGCGTTCGGCAACTTAGCTCTCGCTTATGGTGCTGGTATTGTGATTCCGGCTCTCCAGCGCCAGCACAGTGACCCCACACGCATGCCCCGAGTTGTCGGCGTGACAATTGCATTCATTTCTTGTTGTTTCTTGGTTCTCGCCAGTACAGCATACTCATCTGTTGGCTGCCAGATCTCTGGTAACCTGCTGTGGTCGATTTACCCCGATTCGGAATCTGGCTTGACAACGCTGGGCTTCGCATCGGACTGGGGTATGGTCGTTCTTGCCTACCTCTTTATGCAACTGCACATTACGATTGCCTTCTCCGTTATCCTGAACCCGGCATTCTACATCGCCGAGCGCATCTTGCTCGGAATGCACAAGTCTACGGTCGCTGACGTGGAGAACAATCTACTTACTTACGCCGACGCTGCTACTCCTCGTGATGGTGCAGAGCGCTCGGAGAAGGAGTCCCGTGCTTCCAAGCGCTCGTTTATTTCTGTTGCCGATAACGAGAACGTGCACCTTGGTGAGCCGGATGCCGAGGCCGCTGAGTACCGTGGGGCCAACACCATCAAATACGTTATCCTTCGTATTGTGATGATCATCGTTTTGGCAATCGCATCAGTGCTTCTGCAGGACCATTTCTCGGACTTAGCGGACTTCGTCGGAGCGTCGTGCATTACGATGAATTCAATCCTTCTGCCAATTGTGTTCCTATTGAAGAAAAAATGGGGCTCGCTTCCTATGTGGGAGAAGGCCCCGGCGCTCACCGTGGTGGTGGTGTGCTTCTGCCTGGGCTGCTACGTGACGTACACATCGGGCAAGAACCTGTTTGCTCCAAGCGACGATGACACGGCGTTTCCGTTCTGCGCGCCGGAGTTTGAGAATACTGTGTATTACAACTATACGGCCGCTCATGAAAACTACTACTAATTGTTGACATAGCTCCTATGCTCCAACAAAACACTACGTAGTACTAAAATTAGTACCTGATACTCGTAGTACGAGCTGGTACTACGCAGCTTGCAGAAACTAAGATTGTATCACACAAAAAAGAACAGGAGTCGATCTCATTATCTATTCTTGTTGGGGCAAAGCCCCCCTATAATGAAACGAATTAGTAAGACAACTACTCTTTTTACAGGAGTACATGTATTTACGAAGTATTAGAAAAGGGTTAGGGTAGACATTTATAACTAAACCGCCTAGGGACCATTTTTGGCGAAAAATACTTGTGTATAAGAACCCTTGAAAGGGAGTGACGGGGAAGAAAAATAGAAAAGCGCGGTAGTGACCTCTTTTGTAGTATTAACAGTCACTAAAAGGAGGAGTCATTTTTATGCTCTGTATGAAGAGTCGCTTTGTATCAGGCGCCAAAGGATTGCGCTGTTCAAGGAAGTTTTAGGAACGTTTTACGCTCACGGCCTTACGGCGCGTACCCATGCGAACCGTTACGCTGGTAACGATTAACGTCGAGGGACAGTCCTATTTAGTCATAAAGGGCATCAAAACTGATATATTGGAAGGGATACAGAGCCGTAAGAACTCTGTAAAAAGTCATGGCTACACGTTCAGAATGCACTGTTTTTCTGTACTGAAATAGGATAGAGGCGTGGGAGCGTGGTTCTAAGCAGCGATTCGTGTTCTCTCTGCGCTATCGAAGCCGCTAAGGTTGCTCTGGAGGTCGCCCGCGAGTCTCAAAACGATCGCCTTCGCACGGACATGGGTCGAGAAGCGAGGATGGGGGAATGGAGGCGGTGCTGAGCGGCCAGAGATCATTAGCGCGTGGACTTGACCCCCGTATTTTCCAGCTGCTGTTGGAAGATGAAGTCGATCTGCACGCTACACGTACAAGCAATGGCGATTCTGCTCTCCATGTTGCGCTTCGGCGACGCAATCAAACTGCAGCGGTTCTTTTCGTTCGTGCTGGCCTAAGTTTAACAGCAGTCAATCTGCTCGGTCAACGTGCGATCGACTGCGCACGTTCGCCAGCACTACGCTTCGCTGCGAAGAAGGAGGCAGGTCAGCGCGACTTTATGATCAGCTACAGTCATGCTCACGCACCGTTAGCACGGAAGATTCGAGACTCGTTAGAGCGCCACCGAGTGACAACTTGGATCGACACTATGGGACCTACTGGGATCACTGATGGCTCCGTCTGGCGTCAAGAGATTGCTCGCGGGATCCATAGCAGTGCTCTTGTATTAGCTGTACTCACGAAAGACTACCCACAGTCACAATGGTGCATGAAAGAACTCGCTTTTGCCAAAATGCAGACATTTCTGTCGTGGCTATACAATGCGAGGATATGGAGATATCTGAAGAGCTACAAGTTTACCTGTGGACCCGCCAAGTGATTGACTTTCGATCGGCAGTTAAGCACAATAACGGTGTAAGTTCTACAGGAGATGATGCTGATCTGCAGCGGATGGCGAGGAATAGCTCATATACAGTTGACACTGACTCACATGAGGGGGAAGTGTACAGTGAAGATGATACTACGAACGTGGTGGTCAATATGGTGGGCAAGTGCGTCTTAAGCAACCTCGAGTTAGCTCCGAACTACAATGACGAGGCCTTTTGCCACTGCTTAAGGATGCTACTGGACGGTATTCAAGATCAAATCGAGGAGCATCGTGCACGACTAGCTCGGCGCCAGTTGCAGCAGCAGCAACAAGCACAACTTCCTGGTCATGAGACTGATGCTACTGTTAGCGGAGACGCGTCACGCCATGGAAGCCGTCGCAACGAGAGTGAGTGTTATCCGGAGGAAGAAGACAGAGCATTGTGTGGAATGTCTACGGAGCATGATAAGCAAAGCGAGTGTGAAGAAATCGACACGTCGAATGCAGCGATCAGCTTCCCAGAGGGCCACTGAACGTGCCACTTATTCGGCCATTACGACGGATTGACTCATTGGCTTCGTCTCTCGCGTTCACATCTGGTACAGACTCTTTCGTCTTTATTGCGCATGGTGATATCCACCGCTCATTGTGTCTACGCCTCCAGAAATCGTTGCTCAAGCAGGGAATACGCTGTGTTGTGGATCAAACAATTCCTGCGGTACAATATGCGCATCGGCCGCAAGATACTGTGAACAGCGATGTTCAAAAAAGCGGCGGCTTCGGCGCAGATTTGAGCTGCATTGAGCAACCAGTGGCTCCTTTACCTGTTCAAACGCGGCAATTGGCTGCAAAAGATGCCATTCTCGCCTGCTCTGTCGTCTTAGTGGTGTTGTCTCCGCTGTCTGCAAATTGCGACCTTCTTGCTGATCAATTGGCTTTCGCAGAGGACCGTGGGAAGTTGCTGGTGCCTATTCTCCTATCGCTACACAAAGTGGATCTGGCCAAGCGCTACGCCTTTTCACGCAGTATGGTGCACCACTTTAATATCTCTCTGGGCTTCGAGCAGAGCCTGGAACAACTTACCAACTATTTAAGAGTACTCCCTCAATTACCCACCGTTTGCTGGGCTCTCTAGTCGATATGAATAAAATATGACATGCAAAAGTAATACTGCTGTGAACAGTTTCCTTACTGGGGTTGAAGTTGGCTTATTTAACTTTCGGATTTGCGTCTGTCACTTTTGATTTTGCTGTATCAAGTCACAATGGATTTCTTGGATTCCATTCGCGGGGCCGTTTTGAAACAAATGGAAGAGGAAGCTGTCAACATGTTTTCAAGCGTAAGAGACTTTCGTGAATTCATCACAATGACACACCCTGCAGTTGATATCTGCGTGACACTGAGAATGTGTTGCCTTCACGTGGAGCGTCTTGAAGGTACTAACGCTACTCGTGTAGTCTTGGTCGACGGAAGGAGATGTGTGGAAGTCAACACAGCCTTGAAGGCAGTTGATGATTGTATAGGCTATCAAGACAAACGCGATGTGGTGCAGGTGACTGTTTGGGATTCAAAGATGTCGAACGCTTTCGCTGGCGATTCAAACATTGTGTTTCACGTTGGAGCTATGTACGTTCTTAATCAAGTCGAGTATGTCGGATTGTACGATAGCATCGCGAAGGGCAGTATTCAGTACGAGTATGGCAACTTGGATAAGATCAGAGAGATTGCGCCTCCCCTCAAAAAGCGCACGTCTTGGTGAGGGTCATACAGCAGCTACAAGAATCAACTTGACCGACAGCAACAGCGTGATGGCGTTAATGATGAAGACTCGGGGAAACGATCAGACCATGTTGCTGATGCATCAGCAATTACTATATGGTATTCTTCTTTTCAGTTAAAGGATAATATAACAGAGTTGTTGCAACGAAATACTATGAATTTAATTAATACTAATTAAAGCTACTGTAGACATGAGTGTGGGAGGAAGTAAGCACAGTTGTAGCATGAAATTGTAGATATGGAATTTATGAAGTAGATCAAAATTAAAAAAAAAATATAACTATATAATCGTGCAGGATTTGGAGGCTAATGACTTCTTCGGATACGTTCGTTGGTAAATCAGCTAATGGATATGTTGAAGTTGCAGTAGCGGAATCAATGGCTAAATGAAGTCGTATCGCATCTCTTGGATACGTTGATGGTTCAATAACTAGAATGCGCGCAGGGTTTGAAGGCTAATGAGTAGGAATTAAACTCAATTTTACTATAAAAATGTAGGAAGGCATCGTACTAACAAACTAGATAGATTAGGGGCGTCAAAATAAATGTAAACGGTGTAAAATTGGCAAATAGTCACAATGTACCAGGTTTGGAGCTGGAAACCATTACGTGGATCAAGTGAAGGTGACTGTATATCTAGAAACGTTGGTGAGGATGCGTTCGGTGTGGCACGACGGTGCTGTCGGTTGAAGTTTGGCTGGTAGATCTAGAAGGAGTCGCAAAATGTAATATGGTCTCATAATTAATGCCTCAACTTCAAATTCATTAATAATGCAGTGATCTCGTATGTATGGTATCTGTGCTAGGCAATGACGATGGACATCGAGTACTGGGCAGTGTCATGCAAGTGGGCTACACAAATAAAGTCTAAAATAATGGAAGAAGCGGTTGTGATAGTGATGGCGTTTTGAATAGCATTTCTTCGGATACGTTCGCTAATGAATCAGCTAATAGATTTGTTGAAGATGCAATGGCTAAACGAAGTTGTATCACATCTCTTGGATACGTTGACGTTTCGCTTCGAACGATCGAGCCAAAATTCCTAAAATATTTGGTGCGGGAATGCTTTAAAAATTACGAGAATTTGTCAGAATTTGTGAAGTTGCTCGTAGACTTCAAGCCAGAGTGGTTTACAGAACTTAAGTAATTGGCGAGGAGGAAATGTGTGTAATATCACAATGAAAGAGTTTGTTTGCAAATTAATTATAGTCACCCTTTTGGTTTGCTCGAATATAGCATTATTTTACCTTATCCGCCGCGTACAATGGCAGGAGGACGTGGGTATCTTGAATGGGACGAATGATTCGTGCCGGCAGTGCTCACTTTTAGTTTTGCTAGCGACGAAGCAACGCCATCGCACAATTTCACCACATACAACTATGAATCTGCTAGAAGCTATCAAGAACGACGTCCTAAAGCAGAAGGAAGAAGAAACGTTGAACCAATTCTCAACTGTGGCGGAGTTTAGATAATTCATTTTGGCGTCGCACCCAACTGCTGATGTAAGCGTTACGCTCAGCATGTGCTGCCTTCAATCGGAACGACTTCGCGGTGACCATGGAACTCGTGTTACGCTGGTCGACGCCGCGCAACGGGAAGTGTTCGAGCCGACAGCAAATGCCCTAGCCGACTTGACACCTCTGAAGCGCAAACCGTATCTGGTTCAAGTGACGGTGTGGGATGCCAAACCGACGAAGTGTGTCAATGGCAAGCGCAATATTAAGTTTGAACCTGGTGCCGTGTACAAATTTTCCCATGCCGATGGCGTTGGTTTCTATGCTGATATTGCAAAGGGGAGCGTTCAGTACGAGCTCGGTAACAAGTACAAGATTTTCAAGGTCGAACCACCACTGAAAAAACGCAAGGTGGCCTGTGAGATCTCACCACAACACTTAAAAACCAAGACTTACGAAGCGGAAGACAACACGAGTGCGATGAGTGCCATCCCGACTGACAATGATGTGGTGATGGCATCGGAGAGCAAGAGCGAGGAAAATCATCCAACAGTGGCGAAGCGCAGCAAGCGCCACACCTGAACAACAGCCAGGTGCGAAACGTGCAGTAGCAACTGCCCAATTTTATATTTCGTGAAAATTAGCAAAGTTGTTGTATTGAGAGCTGCGGTTAGCATTTACAAACTAATTTGCCTTCATAGGTTCGTAGTGTAATGAATAATAGCACAATAACCACCAAATAGAAGGCAACTTTTAACCACAAAACGAGTGTAATGAATACAAAAAAATAGTTTACTTTGGTATTCGCTGTGATGATATGCGATGTTCGAATTGGATATTGAAGTAGTAGTTTTAGGTGTGATAAAGCGCCAATAGATTTAAAATTTGCTCACAAAGATCCTGGTAGCAGCTCCAAAGGGGTGGCACCAGATCTAGAATGTGAGGGATCAAAAGAGCAGCTATACTGGAATGAGAGCCGTCATATAAGATTTGGATTACGTCAGGGCAGATCCACGGGTCCTGCAATGAAACAGCTCAAGCTGGACGAGTTCTTTCTTCGAGGCGGGGGTGAAAACCAACATACGCGCGTGAGGCAAGGTCCAAATCAAGTAGGTGGTGAATGTTTGTAGCCCAATTGACCAGAATTTCTGACAATAAATACTAGGTGTACCGAGAACGTTCCGTGTTGCAAGCATTTGCGGAGTATGAAGACGTGGCGCAAAATGTATACGTGTGTAGACCTCGTAACAGACCCACGGTAATGTGAAAGATGACACTTTACATTTAACTTAGAGTACTAATTCCTATACGTTTTGATATTTGCCTAGCTGGACATATCATACTTTAAGTGTCAGCCTCGTGCTGACTGGACTTTGACATGTGTTTCAGGTTGTGAAAATCAAGCTGTGCGTGAAATTGGCAATTTCTGACTTGTTTGCCTGGACAAGTACGCGACTAATGAATTTTATAGACACAAACAGAGTGTGTGGAAGGCCACTGCGCATCAAACTACAAATGTGGGAACCAACGAATGCAACGTGGCAGACATGCAGAACTATCGCTGGCGTCCCTACCTGGCAAAGGAATCTCTTTGATGGCGGACATGCCAATCGAGCGTGATACGTTGATAGCTCAGTACGTAGGCGAGGTGATAAGTCGAGCGATGTATCGGGAACGTGAAGAAAAGGTAAGATACCGTTTAGGTGGTTGTAGTTTGTAATTTTACTGAATCTGGTACTATGCTTTGTAGGAAAGTCGGCGCTCCCCCCATACGTATGGTTTAGCTGTGAATACAAATGAGGTGATTGATGCACGCTTTATTGGAGGAATCGCCCGATTTGCGAACCATAGTTGCTCGCCAAATTGTGTTGTGGAGCGCTGGGAGGTCGGTGGTGAGACCTGTTGTGGAATATTTTCCGTCACCGCTATTAACAAGGGAGAAGAAATTACCATCAAGTACGGAAGGGCGTTTGTACGAGATCAGGTAAGCTAAGTGCCTGCTTTTAATGGTCCCTACTCGAAACTCTAACTGTTTTTTTTTCTAGAATCAAAAGCAATGCTTTTGCGGATCTACAAATTGCACAGGATTCATGTGAGTTGACCCAGTTCAGGAAATAACGTTAGTATTGTTTTAGTTAATGTACAACTGCTGCTTTTGCATTTGATTTTTAACTTCCGCCGTAGCTGCTACATATCGACGTATTTGCTGAGGTAAATTTAATTGTAGATCGAATTTACACGGGCTTATAATATAATATAACGTGTATGTTACTACGGCTTACGAGCACTTTGAAGGGCAGCTGGAGGTTGGGAGTAAATGTAGTTTTTTTCATTGCTGATATTTTATGTTATTGTTGCTGTAGAGTAGTTTAAATATGTACAATAAGGAAGAAAACAAGGAAGAAGATGCGCCCTTGAAAAATGAAATCTTTTACGACTACAAGAACAATATGGAACCATGGGCGTACCGTGGTACCCTACGCACTTTTCGATCTGGAGCATCAACGTACATTTACTTCAACGAACACAGGCGAAGTAGCCTGTCCTAATTTCGAGTTGAAAGATTTGACTCCAAGTCATTAAACGATTTGAGTCGCAATGGTTCGTGCTACCAAGAAGACGCGAGCTATGAAAGCGGCCAAGCAAGCCAAAGCAGCACTACGCGTTATACGTCGAATAGCGACTCGTATAGGGACCACCCAACAACACAAACCTAATCAACACGCCGAAAGACTCAACGAGGTAGAAACTGAGCAAATGAATGCTCGATTAACACGGCACGAAGAAACAAAGCGGAGGAATTTAGACTCTCAAAGTCTCCCCCAGAGCAAGCGTCGGAAGCGTAAAGACCGTCTCCTTGATGCTAATGAGGCTGCCAATCATGTGAACGACAACAAAGGTATGCAACAAGACTGGTATAAACTGTTACGGACAGTGACTAACTCTTGTCATTTCACTATTGCAGATTTCTTCGACGCCATTGACGCACCCTTGACTCGAGTGTGCGGAAGTTGCGGAGAGGTTGCGAATGCGTATAATTCAAAGTTAAAACTATTCGACCCCAAATCAATATTCTTTTCACCTCTGTGCAACGCTGAAGGAGAATGTGAAATAGTTCCCGAAGGGCTTGTAGGCGATGCTTCTAATGAGTGCGTTCGTGACAGGTTACTAGCTGGTGGCTGTAGCAACAATAAAACAATGATATGGCTGTGTGATAGATGTAATAGATCGCTGACGACACGAAAAACACCAAAAATTTGCCGGAGTAGTGGCTTTAGGATCCAAACAGTTCCGACTGAGCTGGCTGAATTGAATCGAATAGAGTCAAGGCTGGTTGGACTAGGAATTTCCTTCACTACGTGCGTAAATCAATACAGAGATGGCCAAGAATTTACTCGCGGAAATGCAGTCAACTACTGGAACGAGCCGGCTAAAATGGTAAAAGAACTTCCTCGACCACTGAAAGAATGTGGAGTTGTGTTACTTAAATCACAATCGGATAATACAACGAACTATTTTCGTGTGCGGTCAGATTTGGTGAGGCGCGCCTTGTGCTGGCTGATAGCGAATAACCCGCTTTATGAGCACATTCAAATTTCAGAAGATAATCTTAGGGAACTCGATCAAAACATCAACCAGGAAATACCAAGTATACCCATCACGGATGATGATGTCAGCGAATTACGAGGATCGGTAAGCCAACTAAACAGGGAAAAGCAAAATTGTGGGCCTAGTAGCAACGGTGTTGAGGGGCCGAGTGAAGACGACGTTTGTCAAAAACTTAATCCAGATACTCACTGTATGACTGGCCAAACTTGTTCCGGTGTCCGAAATGAGAGTGAATCTGAGGGAAAACAGAGTCATTTAGCTACTACTACTACGAGTTCGAATGGCAGTGAAAATGAAACGGATATTCTTGAAAATATGACTGAGTCATTTGAATTAGAAGTGAACCAAGACGATCAAACTGAAATGGATCATATTCTTAATTCGATAGGAGCCGATTCTTTAGAAACTAAATCCCGATTGGAAATATGCACCGTAGAACTCATACTATTGATGAGTACAAAACGAAACAACTAATGCAATGTTGCTTTCCTACTTTATTTCCAGACGGTTTGGGTGGTTATCACCCTCTGGAATTCGAAACTAGACATCACGAGTACAATCTAGCCGAATATTGTGCTCACTTGATGAAGTGGCACGACCGGCGCTATGTTATCCACGGCAATTTTAAATTCTTCTGCATGAATCTAATTCAACGCCGTCAAATTGACGGTTTAGTTCGACGAATTCGCTATTCTGAAACACGTGCCGAGGCAATGGAATTAGCCGGTTGTGGAAGAACACAAGGAGAAAGCCACTCCAGTAACGAAAAGGAAGAACTTAGTGCCGCTATGAACGTTTTGAAATCCTTAAAAACTTACTTTAAAGTTGTGAGAGGTAGTGGACTATACTGGTCGAACGTACGAGAAGACCTAATGTCAATGATAGGAAATCGAGTATTGCCAACGAAATGGCCTACTTTCTTTTTAACACTGAGCGCAGCGGATACGATTTGGCCAGATTTCGCTCGAGCATGCAATCCTGCATTGACACTGGAAGAGTGCAGACAGCTCTCGTTTAATGAACGAAGGAGGTATCTAAATGAGAACCCAGACATTAGTGCCCGTCATTTTAACAGAAGATTTCAAGCATTCTTCGATAACATTTTATGCGGGAGGTCTAAACCTTTAGGCGAAATTGTAGATCACTTCTGGCGTGTAGAATTTCAGCAACGAGGCTCTCCTCACATACATTGCTTGCTGTGGGTGAAAGATGCACCTGACGTTTTAAAACTATCAGAGACGGATGATGGACGGGCCGAACTAGCTGATTTTGTAGATAAACACATATCAGTCCTAACGAAGACGCTCTCGGAGCTTAGTTCGTGCCCATGCTCTGCTTGTACTGCCAGTGAAAGTGACATTCTGGCCTTAAGACCACCACATTATGGTAACAAAGAGTGGAATTGTGATTTGGCCAGACTTGTTCAGCGTGTGCAGCAGCATGAATGCCACGCAGGTTCTACTTGTAGGAAGAAAGGCAACGAATGTCGTTTTGGATTCCCCAAGAGTTTACAACCTAGAACTGTAATTGAGTCGAAAACGAGTTCAGATGGCACACCTTCCTTGAAAATCCACTTACAACGTGAGGTGTCCACTATTAACAATTATTCACCGCATCTCCTTTCGTGTTGGCGTGCTAATATGGACCTGCAACTAATTGGAAACTCCTACGGAGCTGCTGAATACGCAGGAGCGTATGTAAGCAAAGCAGAGCCAGATACACTTCGATTCAGGCGAGTGATTGCAAAAGCTATACAACGGCGTGACTCAAATCTTCCCTATCATTCGATTCTGAAGCGATTAGCAAATGCGACTCTCGCGGTTCGCGAGGTTGGTGCACCGGAAGCTATATACATTCTCCTTCGCAATCCACCAATGCATAGTAAATCCCGCTCAATCACCAAAGTCAAGGTGATGCGTCACAGTACCCGTTACTATCGCGTTGAGCCGCAAAACCTAGACGACCTTGTTGCCATAGCAAGTACACCAGAGATCGAGACTATTCGAATTGAGCCTATCGAGAAAGCGTACATGAATCGCCCGGACAATGATCATTTTAACGCTATGACTTTAGCAACATTTGTAGAGACTTTCGAAACGATTGAGTCGATACGTAAAGTAGCATCCTCCGATGATCTGTACGAGTGTATGAACGGTGAAGGGTGGATCAAGAAACGCAAGAAAGCCACGGTTGTGCAAAAGACACCCTGGATACGACCCGATTCGTCGAACCCCACTTTCTGTTTCTCCGAAGTATTTTTGTATGTTCCATGGCGGACGTTAGAGGAGCTTCCCACAACCGATGATGAAGCAATAGCACGCTTTTTTCAAGCTCAAAATTCGCTGCTGGATGCAGAGTTGAAACACGAATCAAATGCCAAGTTAGCTCGGCAGTATCAATTAGATTTAATAAAATCCGCTCGTAGCGAATCAAGTATAACTGCCCTGCCTCCGTCTGAGTATGTGTTTGTATCGAATACTGATGGAGAAATGCTAGAACCAGAGCCGATGGGTGCGGTAGAAACCTCAGTAAACCAAAATAAACCGATGGAGTGGAAAGCCAAACACACCTACACGTCTGCCATCATTGATAAAGCTCGTGACTTTTTGAATGGATCACTAAAACCATGGGTGAAGGAGAAAAAAGAATCTCGATCACTAGGAACCATTTTTTGTCAAACTGGAAATTTGAAATCGCACTATCAATACCCTACTTCGGATAACAAAAATCTAGTTAATACCGAAGAAATGGCTGAATCGCAGTGGATTCCGTTTGCAATTGCAATGGAACAATCGAGAAGACGGTTTACATGTATGCTGGATAAATCTAAGTGTAAGCCTCTCCAAATGATTATAAACGGTGAAGGTGGCTGTGGGAAAAGCTGGCTAATTCGCCATATAGTGAAGGACATGCACAACGTATTTGGTGAACATAAAGCTACGAGACGGAAATCAAAACGGGTACTACTCCTAGCTCATCAAGGAACTGCTGCATTTAACATAAAAGGATAAACACTGTGCTCAGCTTTCTCATTTTCATCGTTTTCAAAGTCCTCATTCTCAATTCCCTACAAATCTCTAACGGACTCGAAAACGGGCCCAACAAAGCTGAAACGATTGCAGGAAGAATATAAAGACGTACATCTAGTTATTATTGATGAGTTTAGCATGATATCCTGTGGCATGGTATATTGGATTGATAAAAGAATGAGAGAAATATGGCCAAGCAACTCAAACGAGCTTTTTGGTGGAAGAGATGTGTACTTTACTGGAGATTCTGCTCAATTAGACCCCGTTGTCCCAACTTCACTATCAACACCCCTTCAAAAGATTTCAAACCAGGTTCAGCGACGTGGGAAAGAAATATGGGATAGTATTGAAACGGTGTGTATGCTAACTAGTCAAAATAGAGGAGCTTTAGATCCTGACTGGTTTAGCGCTCTTCGTCGTCTACGTAAGAAATCGCCAACCCAGGATGACATTGATCTCTTCAACTCCCGTTCAGTGCAATTTGTTGGAAAACCTAAGTGGATGGCTAATGCCAAACATATTGCATACAAAAATATAGATGTTAATGACGCCAACGATCACAGTATAGTATCAGCTCATGTACCGATTGTGCATTTAACTTCGCAGCATTTCGTTCAACAAAAACGTTTAACGACAAAACGAGACATACCTGCTGGAACCGTTCGCGCACTTCTAACAGACGCTCAAACAGCTAACGCTGATCATGACAGAGTGGTGCCTAACAGGTTAAAACTGTGTGTTGGTGCACCTATAACACTTACCTACAACATTGCCCAAGCTGCAGGTCTGTGCAATGGTACAAATGCTATCGTTTATGACTTTATTTTTGTGTCGGGAAGCGATCTACCCATCGTGCTCGTTCAAGTCACGGACCCGTATATCGGTCCTTCCCTACTAGATGAAGTACCAAATATCGTTCCAATACCACCAAAAGACGTTTCTTGGGGAAAGGCATCCAGTGATCTTCGCGTTGTTCGAAGGGGAATTCCGCTTCGATTGGCTTATGCTATGACAGTGCATAAGGTACAAGGGCTTACATGCTCGTGTGTGGTTTTTCACTCTAATGCAATTCCAAACATTTTGTTTGCATACGTAGCCCTTTCACGTATAACACATCGAAATTTAATAGTTATTACACAGCCACTGACACTAGAACGACTCACAGCTACTCCCGAGCAATTAGCAATTTTCCGAAGTGAGGAGCAGCGTGTTTTAAAAGCTGTCGCCCAAACGACGCTAGCTGCTTCGTCGGTGGTAGACAGAATGAGAGCGGTGGCGCAAGCCCACAACAGCACCATCACACCAAGATGATAGGAAGGTGAAAACTACGAAAAATGGCTTTCGAGGCGCCAAAACAGCTCGTAGCCCAACGCAATAGAAAAAGACAACTTTGTCGCCCCGAGAACTACAAGAGGTGAGAAAGCTTGTGATTCTGGACAGCAACGAGGCTTTTTAACATGCTTTATTTTAGGGACTCCGATAAAGCAATGTAATATTGCTGCAGTAATGATGGCTGCGCATACCTGGGTGGAAGCAAGATTCTAGTGCTGTACTTCGAAGGACTTAAGTAAAACTAAGCTCTTCGGGTTGATCGTGACTGCTGGCAAACAAGGGCTACGACACGAACAGGACATGGAAATTGAGTGAAGATTCAAATAAAACTATGAAGTCGTTAGTCTAACTAAGTGGCGTCAATGTAACGTCACCAAACAAAAAACGTTTAAACAATGTAACCAGTGCATCCACAAGCGTTCATTCGCACTGTTATAACTACTGGAGTCTGCGTATTAACGGGGCTATGACTCGTTGTATTTGCAGTATCGGCAAGAATACATAATATCGCTGGGCAATTAATGAAAATGTGATTTTCAACTCGAAATAGAGTTTTACTACATGTATGTAAGAGCTCTGCTTGATTTGCTCTTTCCTGCAAAAAAAAATGTGCAAGTTTGCCTGTATGAAGTGCAAGTTTACGTCAATTTTAGATAAACCGTCTGTAGAATAATATTCACCTTGAATCAAAATAATTTTAATTCCTATGAATTATTGTGTTCGTAGTACTTTAAAAATCGTAAGAGCATATCACAGCACGCGAAGAACACGCAGTAAGCTCCCATGCCTCAAATACTGACCGTATTGCCAGCGTCAGTTTCACCACCCTGCTCTAATGCAACAAAGCCATTCCACAGTTAGTTGACGTAGCCGCTTACATGATGATCTTCAAAGAATAAGCGGCGAGTACGTACTTGTTGGAGCTGGTGGCGCAGACACAACATAGGCGCGCTGGGATGAGGTGACGTTATTCTGGACTTGAGATACCGGTAGCATTACATGCTGAACTTGAGAGACTGCAGTAGCACCACCTAAACTTCCTGGTGCAACCACCACAGAGGCCGGCATCATAGACTGTTGCTGAGCCGTGCATAACGGCAATGATGCCCCAATCTGTAGCGGAACTAGCATGTAGATCATTTGGGAAGACTGCACCAAAGGAGAATTGTGGCACAGGCAAGGCGAATGTTCACGATGCGTCGAAACCTCCCCGCCTAGGGCAGAACCTGCATTCTCGTCTTCACGGATTGATTGCCCTGATGATTTTTCCTTAACACCTTCGACAGCACGTGGTCGCTGAGCGTTGCTCACCACAGGTACATCCAGCTCCACATGCTCCACAACTACGTTATCACGGCTTGTGCTTGAACAGGAATCTTCAATCGAAGCCGTAGATGCAGGAGTTGATCCCTTTTTTTTGGTGCTCAAAGACGTAGAACTCTGGATCTTCCGTTTTTTGATTGCCGTAGTTTTCTTCTTTGTTTCCTTCTTGCCATCCTTCTTAGTAGTTTTCCGGTAGCGATTACGCTGCATAGTATTCTGATGATCGCGATGTTCAGCGCAGAGCCAGTGGCGTTCTCCATTCCTCTTGAATGCCCTCTTGTTGCGACAATAACCAGGATACTTGCATTGGTCTGAACTGAGGCTTCTTTCTGGTTGTGAGCCCCTAGCGTGGACCTTCTTCGGCATTTGGCACAGCTAAGATCTTGACAGCATAACATAGCGTGAGTGCTGTCGTATCAGGACGTTCACCGCACCAGCAGTACACACTTACCTCCTCTGTAGCGACGCAACTGGCAGCAACAAGGTCCTGTCAACTGTAGCTTTTCAAAATGAAAAAAATTTGTTGTTGTGCTTCAACCTATGTATTTGCATATGATGCTTGGGGGGCGGTGCCCAAAAGTTTTTTTATAATAAATTTTACGGTATTGGCCCCTTAGCAACCGTGGCGACCAATCGCCGTGAGGATGCTGCCATACTAGTAATATCCAAGAATTGATACTAAAATACTATGTTAGCTCAGTACCCTTGCTGGAAAATACGGAAAAATACGAGAAGATACTGAAAGATACGGTAAAAATCCTGATCCATGATTTATACATGATTATAATGAAATTATCATGGTAGAATCCTGGTTTTATCTGCGGAGTAGATTCCCAGTTAACAGGTAGTAGAATAATTCGAGCCTACGCCGTGGTAACGACGCCTCGCTCATGTTCAGGGGAGGTCCGGTAGCAACTTAGCGAATGAGCAT
Organism: Phytophthora infestans T30-4; assembly: GCF_000142945.1. Classification (NCBI taxonomy): domain Eukaryota; phylum Oomycota; class Peronosporomycetes; order Peronosporales; family Peronosporaceae; genus Phytophthora; species Phytophthora infestans. The sequence goes on along the minus strand of NW_003303703.1, from coordinate 102,340 downwards.
CCATGCATTGTCCTGTCGCAGTACTTCGTGAAGTACGCCTGCCACGCCGCCCAATCAAGATGCCAAGCTAGCGGCACCTCTACGAGCACTGTTTCGTCAGCGCTCGCTCAGTCAGAGGCTTCTGTGTCGTCCACAGAGGCATCACTACCGGCGGCCACGGCTTCCTCAACTCCCTCCACGTCTTCACTGCAGGTCCCGCCCCCACAATCGCTCGAAATCTCTGATTCTTCACCACCAGTTATCTCCGTCTCCATTACTGACAGTCTCGGGCCACGACGCGGGAGCGAAGACACTCGCCTACCAACAGACGCACCCGATACACGCGTTGATCCTCCTGCGAGCGTCCTATGCCGGCGCGGTCGCTTCCGGCGCTGTCGCCTGCGCTGCTTGAGACATGTTTCATCCTTGACCTCAAAACCAAAATGAGAACCCATTTCTCCCTCGATCGGAAATAAGAAAAGTCGGAATTAGAAGGGTTGTGTAGTGGGCCACACTATTACATAAGTAGGTTACAAAAGTAGGTGCAAGCAGCACACGGCTAGCGTGTGCTGAACTGCCGTCATCCTATTTGGTTGATATATGGGGAGCCAGACCCATTATCAACCAATAAGGAGTTGACGTGTATTTGAGTGGTCAGGGCAAGCTGCCCTGGACCCAAAAAAAAACAGAGTTGATTTTCCTTCCGACTAAGCACTTGGTTTCACTATCGTGGAACTTGTACGCTTCCTTATTGTTACGTGTAAGCTAGTACCGGACACTCTAGGCCCGTTACACCTGGTAGCACATAGTAGTCCTTCCCATGACCAAGTTCACAATGAGCCAAGGCCAGACGTCTGAAGCTTCAGGGCCAACCCTGGAGCATGCTGCTTTCCCTCATCTCACTCGTGTCGAGTGGGAAGCCTTTCACCGCCTTGCGGCGGTGTCCGGTGAGGCTGTTGTCGCGTTGCTGCTGAGCTCAGCGACCCCCGATCAACAACGTCAAGCGGCTCAAGAGTTCATGGAACGCGAGCTCGCCGACGCGAATCGGCGAGCGACAACTTCTTCGCGTTCCTTGAGGAATGACATCGTCAAGTTGGAGACGTCAACCTACTCCGGTGAAGGAGCGAATCGCCTTCCGTTGAACCGCTGGTTTCGCGAAATCGACATCGCTATCGCCTCGAGGATGATCGAGGCGCAAGGAGCGACAGTTAACTTCTCACTTTCCCGACTGGCCGGGAAAGCCAAGGAGTGGGCGCTCGACAAACTGGTCGTCAACAACGATGCGTTCTCCACCCTAGAGGCCCTCCAGAGTGACCTTCGTCTCGCCTTCGAGCCTCCACAAGACGAGTCCCGAGTGCGCGCAGAGTTCTTCGCTCTGCGACAAGGCAAGATGACCATGCGCGACTACGCCCAGAAGACACGCCACCTCGCATCCTGCATCGTCACCAATCCGATTGACATGGTATCTCAAGTTCACGTCTTCGTGTTCGGCATGCGTGCAGGCATGACGCGATACTGTCTGATTCGAGCGGAACCCTCCTCTCTCGAGGAGGCATTTTATCTCTTGCACTTCAAGAAGACTACGTGGTGACGGCGTCGTACGCGCGGGCAATGTCCGCGGAAGCTCACGAGTCAGCTCCGGAGCCGATGGAGATCGACGCGATTGACGCGTCGAACAACCGCCGTCGTGCGGTCCCTCGTGAGAATGGTGGTCGTCCCAGTCGATCTCTCACTTGCTTCCGCTGTCGGAAGGTTGGACATCGCGCGGCTGAATACCGCGCGCCCGCGCCAGTGCTCGCGCATACTGTCGATGCCTCTCCTACCGTTCAGCCAAAAAACGGTCAGGGCCAGTAGGTGCGGGGCGCCCTACGGGCTGGAATGAAGGTCCGGGTCCCCCGGTGGCAACCCAACCTTCTAGCCCTCGTGTGCTACACGCACACTTCAATGCCACCACAGCGTCGGGCGACTCAAGACTGATCATCATCAGCCTCCATGTCGCCGGCGCCCGACGTCCACTACGCGCGCTTGTGGACTCAGGAGCGACAAACAACTTCTTCCGTGAGTCGTGTTTGTCGACGCTACCCAGAGAAATCGCTGTCCGCAATAATCGCGGACAGGTTGTAGTCAAGCTTGCTGACGGGAAGCCGCGCCACGTCGCGCGGCGCGAGATTACGTTGCCGTAAACGTTCGACGGCTTTCGCAGCAATGACGACTTCCTCGTGATTGAGATGAACTACGCGTTTGATTGCATCCTGGGTATCCCGTGATTGTCACGGTATCAACCAGAGATTGACTGGTTGGCCCGCTCGGTTAAACACCGCAGCGGTTTCGACGTGAGCGAGTTGTTCACCCACCTCCTGGTTGCCCGGAAGGACTGGCCCCACGTCACCGTCGTGGACCGGTCGTCCACGACGCAGGCTGTACACAGAGTGAGCGATGGCCCTTTCTGCATGGTTTGCGCAGTGCTGTTGCACGAAGACTCCTCGCGGCGAGGCGAGGACAAGAACACGATGGCGGTCGAGCATGGGTTCCCGCAGCGCAACATGGCGGTCGAGCATGGGTTCCCACAATGCAACACGGCGGTCGAGCAGTCGAGGCTCCCATCACCCGAGCCGGTGGTCGAGCAGTTGGAGCTCCCGCCGAACGATCACGCGGTCGAGCAGTGGCCCCCGCGTGTGACCGGCACAGTCAAGAGTGAGCTCCAGTGCCCAGAGCGGGGTGATACATCGTCCAGAGAGAGCGATTCTTCCTCCTCGAGTACACACTCGAGGCGCCGGGCAAAGAAGCCGAAGCGCCGTCGTTTGAAGCCACGACGTGAAACTGCACCGAGCAGTACCTCACAGACGGAGTCGGTCTGTGTCATTGAGCACGTGGACGACGGCATGGGCCGTCAGCGCTTCGTCGAGCTTGCGTGTCCACCTCGCGACGCTCAATCGTTCACCCGGCTTCCCGGTCTCTCCTGGAAGAACTTCCTTCGTGGTCTCAAGGTTGGCGAGGTTGAGCAGGTCTGCCTGACCACAGACACTTCGTCTACGTCACTTGAAGAGAACGCCGTCAGTGATGAGGACGGATCCACCGGTCCCAAGAGCGCCGAACCGAGTCCGCTCGCGAGGAGCGATTCGCAGCGCTGGGAGTCCTTGCGCGAGTCGGGTAATCCAGTGTACGAGACCGTCCGCGAATACGCGGACGTCTCCCCATTAAGATTCCAGCCGAACTGTCTATCGATCGAGACGTCCGCCACGAGATCGATCTCGCGGCCGGTTCGAAGTACTGGGTGACGCGGCAGTGGCCGCTGCCGCGAGACCAAATCAAGGCCATCGACGACTTCTACGAGAATCGCCGTAAAGCGGGTCACGTGCGTGAGAGTGTCTCTCCACACTCGAGCCTAACGTTCTGTGTGAAGAATGCCACAGGCGGATGGCGCATCGTTCATGCCTTTAACAAGTTGAACAATGCGACCACCCCTGCGCAAACCCCGATTCCCCGGAAGGACATGGTGCTCGACATCATGTCAGGCAGTGTCGTCTTCAGCGCCATCGACTTGACCGACGGATTCTATCAGATCTTGATGAGACCGAGCGACATTCCGCTGACAGCGGTCAGCACCCCGGTATACTCGGGGAGTGGCTTGTGATGCCACAAGGCTTGAAGAATGCATCCGCCACGTTCAATCGCATGGTCTCCCATGTTCTGCGTCCGCTTCGAGACTTCGCACCGAGCTACTTCGACGACATCTTCGTGCACAGCCGCGCTGAGGGTGATCTCAGCGCGATAGAAGTCCACTTGAAGCACTTAAAACAGGTCTTCCAAGTGATGCGCGAGAACAAGTTGTACGCGAACCTGAAGAAGTGTATCTTCTGCGCGCCGGAGATTCCGGTGCTGGGCTGCTTCGTGGGCAAGGACGGCGTTCGCGCCGACCCGGAGAAGGTGTCCTCTATCTGCGCATCGCCGACACCAAAGAACCCCGCTGAGTTGCGTCAGTGGTTGGGACTAGCGAATTATCTCCACAAGTACACGAAGAATAACGCCGGACTGATCCAGCCCCTCTCATCACCCCTGAAGAAAGATGCCACATGGGCCTGGTCAAGCCACCTTCGACTCAGTGAAGAAGAGCCTTGCTGAGGCGCCACTCCTAGCTCTTCCCGACGACTCGAAACCATATCACGTCGTTTGCGACGCGAGCGACTTTGCCATCGGCTGTGCGCTGATGCAGTTTGACGACGAAGGTCGTGAACGGGTCGTTAGCTATCAGTCTCGACAGATGAAGCCAGCGGAGCGCAACTATCCTGTCCACGACAAGGAGCTTCTCGCGATGCGCTACGCTCTGATCAAATTCAGAGTGTACTTACTCGGCGAGCAAACCTTCGCAGTGTATACCGATCTCGCATCGCTGAGGACAGCGATGAAGAGCCCTCATCTTTCCCAGCGAATTGCTCGCTAGTTGTCGTTCTTCTCCGAGTATAACTTCGTGGCTCACTACAAACCCGGTAAGAACAACATCCTTGCCGATGCTCTGTCTCGTCGTCCAGATTACGACCCACGCGATTCGCTGGGTCGACAACCGCTGCATGATGAAGACGACGAAGACAACTGTGCTATGTGCTTGGCGTCGGGATTGAACCTGACAAGCGTGTCTCCAGAAACCCCACTCCGCGACAAAATCCGGACTGCGTATGAATTCGATCCGGTCTATTCGAGTATTCTGGAGCACCTCCGCTCGCCCAGTGAGAAGACACTGAGTGTTTTGTCCCGCTCCACACGCCATCAGATCGATAGGTATCGGATTGAAGACGGGCTGTTAGCGTACAGCATCGATCGCTTCTATGCTTCGCGTGTAGTGGTCCCCAACGACCCTGACTTGCGCTCACGGATCATCCATGAGTTCCACGATATCCCGCTTGGCGCTCACTTGGGCCGTGAGAAGATATTCGCCGCGGTGTCGCGCGACTTTTACTGGTCCCACATGTATAAGTGGGTGCGCAAGTGGGTGAGGACCTGCGAGATCTGCCAACGCGTGAACCCGTCCGCGTCGTCTCAGGCTCCCCCGTGTCCCTTACCAGTGGCCACCGAGGCATGGCGCTTGGTGTCGATGGACTTCATCTTTGGCCTCCCACCCGACTCCGCCGGGCGCTCCGGTGTCCTGGTATTCGTCGACAGGATCAGCAAGATGGTTCACCTCATCCCGGTCCCGGATACGATCACCGCGGCCGATACCGCGGTGCACTTCGTGGATGCAGTCCTCCGTCATCATGGCATGTCCGAGTCTATCGTTTCGGACCGCGATCCGCGGTTCACGTCTGTTTTCTGGACGAAGCTCTTCGAGCTATCAGGGACAAAGCTGCTGATGTCGACGGCTGCTCATCCGGAGACGGATGGCCAAACTGAGCGAGTTAATCGTGTCCTTGAGGACGTACTTCGCAGTTACGCGACGTCGCTCACGAGCTGGAGCTCGTTCCTTCCGCTTGCTGAGCTCGCGCTGAACAACGCGGTTCACGCGTCGACTGGCCTGAATCCTTTCTTCGTCAACAACACTCGGCACCCTCGCGTTCCAGCTCTCCTCGCCGTGGGCCGTCCCACGGCGCCGTGTGGCTCCACTCTGGGTGGGGGTGAAAGTGGCGACGACCATTTTGTGACGACTCCGGTTTCGAACCCACAATCGGTTACCATACCGGTTGCCGACAAGTCTTCTGCGCCAACACCGGTAATGGATTCTCAACCGGTTTCCATACCGGTTGCCGACTCCTCCTCGAGTGCAGCCTCACCTTCAGCGACTGTTAACGCAGTGACACACACCCAGGCCAGGAAGGCCCTGACGACACCCCGGGACGCGGTGTCCCCTCTCGCTTCGTGGATGAATCGTGCCCTGATCAGTCCTGGCACCGCTAACGCGGTGTCTCCATCAGCGAACTACGCGCCAAAGCAACCGGCACGTCCGGCTGACAACACCGCTGTCTCGGACTTTCTCCTCCAGCGCCAAGCAGTCACCCCGTTACGTCCGCGACGCGCTGTAGACGGCGGTCGACAAGCAGAAGGAAAACGCGGACCAAGCGCGGCCCGCAAACACACAGTAAAGTTCGCGACAGGAGATCGAGTGCTCCTGTCGACATCAGGAATCAGAGACTCTGCCGTAACCAAACCTCGGCGCGAGTAAACTCGCACCGCGCTTTATTGGGCCATTTACGGTGACTAAGGTTATTGGCGAGGCTTACACGCTGGATCTCCCTACGTCGCTGCGGCTACATCCGACGTTCTACGTCGGACGACTCAAGAAATACCTGCCCGCTTCGATTCCTGCTTCGACTCAGTCTCCTGAGCCGCCGGCGCATATAGCGGCCGCCCCGCCCGACGCGCGCGCCGAGCCATCGCGCCATTCACATCAGGCGCCTGCTCCACCGTCCCACTCTGCAGACGACAATGTACCACGCGCTCAAGAAGCCTCACGCGCACCAAGAGCTCCCGATTCGACTGACGAGTCTCAGTCACAGTCCACGCGGCCTTTGCAGCCGCGTCCTGAGCCTCCTCCGCCTCCTGGTACGCCGTCCAGAAGCTCTCCGCGAGATCTTCCTCGCGTCTCCCAACCAGAACGTCAGTCGTATCAGCGGGATGGCCCCCGCCGATTGTCGACTCAGCTGGCGAGATCCGCTGGATAGTCGAGAAGATTGTCGATCACGAAGACCCGCCCTGTCGGTCGGGGCAGCGCCATGTGTCCACCAGTCGCACGGATCCTGCCGCGCGCCGCTATAGGGTACGATGGCTTGGCTTTCCGGCGGACCAAGATACGTGGGAGCCCCGCGCGAATCTCCTTCGCGATGTCCCGGATGTGATCCAAGAGTACGACTCCAGTCTTCCTGCGCCGGATAGCGCCGCGAATAATCACGCGACGCTCGATAACGAGATCTCCAGTCTGCGCGATCACGCGAACGTGACCGAGAACGACGCTGCTGGCGATCGCGCGAGCGCGACCGAGAACGACGACCCGAGTTCTCGTAATCCCAACGGAGCGGCGGAGATGCGCTTCGTCGAGATGATTGCCGGCGCGAGCCGGCGCGGCGCTGGCCTTTTCGGACAGCGAGCGACGGTAACGTTGGATCCAGGCGCTCTCGCGATCACTGAGCGGATGCTCGGCGACATGGGCTCTCCACTCGTCCGTAGTCGGGCGAGACGACACGCACCTCCTGCAGCCTTCAGCAACTCGCACGTAGCAGATACGGTCTTCGGCGTTCCAAGCGCTATCGCAGATTCGTACACGCAGATCGCCCAAGGAATGCCCCCCCGATGATTTCTTCCCGGTATGCGATCCAGTCGGCGAGATTCTCTTTCTGCTCTTGCGTCCGGCTCCAGCACCGGATGAAGGCGTACCACGACTCCTGCAACGCGCTGTGGTCGACGCCGTCCACCGGCTTCTGGCGCAGCGCACGAAAACGCCGGAAGAGGTCCTTCATCTCGTCCAGAGGCTCCGTATCTTGCGCTCCGGAGATGTCATACAGCGGCCAGGGTCTCAGCGCTTCGTCCATCACGTGGGTGCCGCGTGCCGCTGTCGTCGCGCTCATCAGCGACGTCTCCGTCGCTGGAATCTGCTGCTGCTGTTCCATCGTCCGCGCCTGTTGTTTGCTGTGCAAGTCGTGCTGTACTTCTCCTGCGTGGCGCAGGATCTGTCTCGTCCCCGCCTCGTTCGTTCCTGTTGGCCACGATTTCTTTCTCGTTTCCCTTTTGATTGATTTGTTCTCCGCCCGTCGCTTATGTTGCGTAAGTGCAACTTTAAGAGGGGGGGGTGATGTAGTGGGCCACACCATTACATAAGTAGGTAGATTTAAATTACAAAAGTAGGTGCCGCAGCACACGACTAGCGTGTGCTGAACTGCCGTCATCCTATTTGGTTGATCTATGGGGAGCCAGACCCATTATCAACCAATAAGGAGTTGACGTGTATTTGAGTGGTCAGGGCAAGCTGCCCTGGACCTAAATAAAAATTGAGTTGATTTTCCTTTAGACTAACCACTTGGTTTCACTATCGTGGAACTTGTACGCTTCCTTATTGTTACGTGTAAGACACTCCAGGCCCGTTACAGGTTGGAAAGTAATTTAAAATTACATCATGCTGGATGCATACTGTACATGTGTAAGTAATATAAAAAAGGTCAATTGGTCTCGTTGCTTTTCAAAACAAATATTAAATACATTATAATACATGTAATGCAAATGACAATTTGGAATTGACAATCGAACAATTACAATTGTTACGTTGTAAATTACAATATAACAATGCAGTTAGTCCGCCCTCGCCATTCTCTCATTCCAGAAAATGGAGGCGACAACGAAGAAGAGGAAGAGCTTAGGCCAGCCTGGGCCCTTACCCAAGCGACGCTGCAACAAGTGCCGAAAGGTATTTTCAACTGTCGATTCGAAAAATAGAAAAAAAAAAAAACGTGATTGCAGCAAGGGCGCAATCAAACAGCGTCAAAAAGAGAAAAAGGAGCGTCGCAAAATTCAAAATAGGACGTATTATTTGCGTCGTAAGTGGAGCATTTCGTTGAAACACGACTCTCTCATCGAAGTACTGGACAAGCTACTGCAACAGATCCCGGGTGGCTGTATTTCAACATCACCAATCACCCTCTACCAGCTCGAACAGCGACTGCGAGCACTGAACCGCGAATAAAACAAATTTACAATACGAAAAACTTTCCAAAATAATTGACTATTTGTTTTTAAAAAAGTAACTTTTTGATTTATTTATTCTACGCGATTTTCGATCTTGCGTTAAAAAGATAGCATTTCATGTAAAGATCAAATTTATTATGTCATTCGTACAAACAGCCCCGAAATACCACAAAAAGATATATTAGTAATTTGAAAAAAGTAAGTTTACATCATGACAATTTTTAATATAATTTGTGAATACCTAAATAGTTAAATGATCCACCTTTTTTTAAATAGACCACCAATTTGTAAAATTTGGTCGTACTGCATTTTTTATCACACCTCGAGCTCCGTAGCCTCGAGCTCCTTAGAGCAAACCTATTTCTAATCACGAGTTTAAATCTATTTTGATTGGCCACTCAAAAATAGAAATATAAATACTTCTGCCTATGACCACTCGCCTGGTCGCTATCCAGCATAGATGGAACTTCAAGCGCTGCTACGCCACGACGACGATGACAACATCATCGATGTTCTTGATGGCTTTGACGCCGAGATCACTCTAAGTCTTATTATACGTCGCCGTTCTAAAATTCGAAGAGGCCGGCCACGCCGGGGCTCAGTCCCCGGAAGGATGAAAACACGTGAACGGAACATTCTACTCGGTCACGAATCAATAATGCGGGACTACCTCGGTCCTAATCCGGTCTACGACGAAACTCTGTTCCAACGACGCTACGGGCTCCCTTCAGTACTCTTTCGGCGGATATTGATCGATATTACGGAAGCGAATTCTTATTTTGCATGGAAACCTGATGCTGTTGGCAAGATGGGGGCATCTCCAGAGCAGAAAATGACTGCAGCTCTACGCATGTTAGGAAGCGGCATCTCTGCTGATGGACAGGACGAATATTGTCGAATAGCAGAGACTACTGTGATGAAGAGCTTTCACGCTTTCTGTAAGACTGTGGTAGACATATATGGTAAAGTGTACCTGCGGGCGCCAACAGCAGATGACGTTAGGAAGATCCTGCGCTTTAATGAGAGTCGTGGCATGCCGGGTTTGCTGAGATCTCTGGACTGCACTCACTGGCAATGGAAGAATTGTCCGACAGCTTGGCACGGACACTATCGTGGAAAAGAAGGAGCTCCTACTGTCGTTCTTGAAGCCATTGCCACTGCAGATCGATGGATATGGCATGCTTTTTTCGGTATTCCGGGATCAAACAACGATTTAAACATTCTGGACCGGTCTCCTTTACTGCATAGTTTTCTTAATGAGCTGCCTCTCCATCCATGATAGAAGCTAGACGCTTCTTGCGCATGAAACTGAAAAAGGTTTTGGATTCTTCAGAATTCGGGTCTGTCTTAAACAGGTCCATTGTAAGCTGCTCCTCAATCAAGTCGTTCTTGCGCTTCATTTGCTCAAAGAGTACAGAGTTTCGCTCTTTATTGTCATCCACGAGTTGCTTCAGTATTTTGAAATCCTCGATTTCCGCAGCTAGATCAGTCTTAGTTTTCTTTCGTCCTTTTAACCTCTCCTTCTCTACTTCACCAGCCACACCAGCGTTAGATTTGGACCCACGGGTTCTAATCCCATCCATGAACTTCGGGCATTTCTGCAGAATCAACCAACAACTCTCGAAAGAAAACTCGGATCCTTGTTGCTCTCTGAATAGTAATCGAGTGTCTTTCATCACGTCATCCGCACTCTTGCCTGACTCATTGCGGGCCTTAATAACACTATAACACCCCACAAATTTGGCCACGTCGTAAGAAATACTAGACCATCGATTGCGAAGCGCTTGCGCAGTACGAACTTCCTCCTTCTTCGGCTTTGTTGCGGTATTAAATCGATTGAGAATTGAATCCCAGAAAGACGCTGCCTTCTGCTCTGCACCTTGAATGGCGTTTTGAGAGAGGTCTAAATATGCGCGAGCTAGCGCTTCATCTTGCTGCGTCTCCCATTTGCGCCCGCGTCCCATTGTAGAATGGTGGATTTGTGCTTTGGTAGTCCGTTGCCGAATGCGGCTGTTGCAACAGATCCCGCGCTCTATTCATATTTGGAATAGCCACCTGCTTGAAATTTATAAATTTAGATAGCAATAGAGCACCCACTGGGATGGTGTGAGCTATTTTTAGCATTTGTTACGGAAAAATATTTTCTTGATTAGCAATAACACGCTCGAGTGCTTAGAGCAACGGTTCCGAACGGCAATTGACAATGAAACAGTGAGCTGTTTGCTATATTTTCTGTGGCTTCATTTATTTAAATATAACGGGGCAAATAAGTGGGAATTGAGTGCAGGCCGAACCTTATTCGCGGCTTTGCACGGACTGCGTCTTTTCCTGACGGGTTCTAAGTTCGCGCCAAGATTGCAGTTCAAACACACAAACACCATAAGAGTAAATTGAGCATGAGTCTTGACAATCACTCTGCATCTTGACAGAGCTCCCGAGCGCAATGCGGAATGCTGGCGTACAAGACATCACCGTGGACATGCACCCTGCCGAGATGGAGCATTACGCTGCCTGCGTGATGAAATCTCTGCTTCGACGATTTACCCCGGTCAAAGCAGCGCTTCAGTGGAGAGGCAACAGCCGCGACATTCGCGGCAAAGACGCGGGAAATCTTTTGCTTCTCGTCAGGCAGTACAGAGGACGCCGAGCGTGGCAGATGGTGGACTTTCTCTAGGCTACTTTCTACATCGAGACCTTCCCGTGCTGCCGATGATAACGTTCGACTTAAACGAGTTGTCCGACACCGACTGCAAGCCGCTTTTCCGGTTTGAGCATGACGGACTTTAGGCGACTCGTCGTTTTGATGCAGATTCCCGCCGTACTCATCACGCCATATCACCGTGACAAATTCTCAGCTGTAGAAGGTAAAAGTGCCGAGGTGATTCTTTCTACTTCAAAGCCTAAATGATGTCCTAGGCCTCTGTCTTTTGTTGGAGCGGTTGAGCTACCCACGAAGCTATGCAGATACGCAAATTCGATACGATCGCTTTGAGTCGGCGCTTAGCCGAATGACCACCTACACGATTCACCTGGTTTTAGAAGCAGCAAAGCACCCAATCATGTTTTCGCAGGCAACAACACCGGAGCGGCTACAGTCCTACGCTGAGGCATTTTGGCGTCGTCGAGTTCCACGGCAGCTTAGAGTTTGGAGCATCATCGATGTGAAGAAGGTAGCGAACTGACGCCCGACACACAATCAAGAAGCCCAGTTTAGCGGACACAAGAAATATCACTGCTTCAAGTATCAAACACTTGAGGGCCCTGATGGTAAGAGCATCGTATTTTTCGTGTTCAAGTCGTTAACTATTTACGTATCTTGCCAGGGTTTTCCTTCACTGCTACAGGAGCGAAGATGGGCGCAGAGGTGACGGATACATACTTCTATCATCAAACTTGCTGCCATTTTTGAACGCAAACGATGATACCATGGAGAACCAGTATCTCGTATTCGGAGACTCGGCATACCCAAATAATAATAAGATGATGACGATGTTTCGCGGTCGGAACCCACGCCTTGGGCGGCAGCATTTAACAAAAGGATGGCGAAAGTGAGAACAACAGTGGAATGAGGTTACGCCCAAGTGACGCAAAATTTTGCTTTCGTTGATTGGGAGCGTCAACTACGAATTGAAGCCGACCGTCGAGGCCTTTTGGCTTTTGTCAGAATTCTTTACGAACTGTCTTACCTGTCATTGGGGACGCAATCAGATTTCCGACTATTTCTGCTGCGCTCCACCATCGCTCGAGGTGTACTAACAAGAGGTTCGCTCCAGTTGTGGTATGACCAGTTGACGCATACGACGTGAGACTCAAATTTCTAGTTTTCCTTTCTCAGCTTGAAGTGTTGTTGTGGGCAGCCACACAGCATACATACTTAATATAACTTACTTCTTCTTTTGCCAAATAAGGCTCAGGTCCTCTGCAAGCCACGACCTACAGCTAACACCTTGCTGAGAGCCCCTCTGCGAGCCAAGGGTTGTCACTTTGAGATATCTCAAACCTTGTGGAGGCAAGGAAGGCAAGAAAGTAACAACGAGTGAAGAAGGTGCGGATGTGTCCAGAACAGTAACGTTCCAGGTTACGACACGAAAGAAGACTACGGGTCGCGAACGTGAGTTTATCAAGATCAGTATTCCGCGTTTTAGTGGAGGCTCGGCTCAAGAGTGGCTGCGGTCGATACAGCAGTTCGAGCATCTGAGTATCATGAAGAAGTGGACGTCTGAAGAGAAGTCACAGCACTTGCATTTAGTGCTTGACGATGAAGCCTTGGATGCGTGGATTGACACAGCGGAAGATGTGGACATGACGGACAAGGATGCCTTTTAGAAGGCATACGAGTCGTGGGGTCACATGTTTGTACCTAATATGTACCACGAGCGGCTCGAAGAAGAGCTATTTCTATTTGCGAAGCGTCGCAATGAAACGGTCGCTGAATGCCATCAGCGAATGCGTCAGATTATTCGCATGCTTAAGAACCTACCAACTAATGCTCTGGAAATAGACGAGCAGTCAATGATCCGTACATTTAAGCGGGCCATGCCAAACGAGTGGAAGACCGCCTATGAGTTCAGCGGAGTTCACCTCACCACCATGCCAAAAGCCGTACAGTACTTCGAGAGACTCGAGCAGTCCGAGCGACGTCAAGGTAAAGAGCGCCATGCTGGAGGGTGGAAACAGCATGCCAAGCAGAATGGCAGTAAGCAGAATGGCGGTAAGCCGAATGGTGGGAAGGCCAATAATGGGAAACACTTCGGGAAGAAGAACAAGAAGGAGTTTAACTCGTCCAAGCAGTTCCAGTCACGTGATAAGACCAACAGTGATAAGTGGTGTAGCTTACACAAGACAAGTTCGCATAGTGACAGCGAGTGTTTTACGCAGCAGAAGAATGCGTCGAGAGGTGGTACTAGTCAGTGGTCAGCAGCAAAGAAAACGGAGGAGGCGAAGATGACAAACGTCGAAGAAATGGCCTCGGATTACTCGTTCAGCGATGAAAGTGAGTGTAAGGTCATCAGCAGAATACTGAATGACAAAGAGCCAGGCAGGAAGCCGCCAATGCGTCTCCGTTTCCGACTGTGTAAGACATTGCAGGAGCGCGTGGCGTTAGTTGACACAGGTTGCGGAACAAGTTTCATCAATGCCGATCTATTAGCAGCTAATCAAGAACTTGGGTTCGAAATGACTCCCTTGGATCGGACTTATGAGCAAGTCGATGGGTATGTCAAAGCTTCAGGGTCTACGCCAGTTCAATTCCGGTTTATGGATTTGAATTATGGATCTCGCATTACGCACACATTTTCAGTCATTAACAACACCAGAGACGAGATGGTGATTGGACGGGATCTGTTGAGTGCACTCGGAGTAATTGTCAACTTCCGGGACGGAATGGTGGAGTGGAAAGGCAACACTGTGGCAGTGAACACTGGAGACAAGTCCAGGGTGAGCGATGAAAGAGGAGGCGAAGACGTGCAGGAGGAGGTGAAAGAAATCAACGACACGTCAGTGGAACCGAAGGATCTGGTGGGAACGGCAGATATTGACCAATCCACATACGAGCAGATTCTGGTGCTGTTAACGCAGTTTGAGCAGCTGTATAATGGACACTTAGGACGGATGACATTTCCAGATTATATTCTGCCTATGGCAGAACAGTACACGCCTGTCCAAGCTCGCCCATATTCGATTCCAAGGTCTGAAGAGAATGCAGCACGAAAAGAGATTCATCGACTCATGCAAGTCGACGTGTTGGAACAGATCTTTGGTAGCGAGTGGTCTTCCCCAGCGTTTTTCTTGAAGAAACCAGATGGACGTCTGAGATTGCTAACTGACTTCAGAGCTTTGAATAAGTTCCTGAAGCGTAACCCATATTACGTACCCCTAATTAGGGATGTTTTCGTTCGACTTGGTGGTGCAAAGTTCTTCTCAACACTGGATGCTAACATGGGATATTACGCTAGACAACTGGCTGAGGAGAGCAGGCCGTTTACTGCATTCTGTACTCCGTTTGGTAAATTTCAGTATAAGAGACTGCCGATGGGAATCTCAACGGCGCCAGACGAATACCAAGCGTGTATGTCAAGAATTTTAGGCGATTTGGACTTCGTTATCGTCTATCTAGATGATATTCTCATTTTCTCCAGAACGGCAGAAGACCATTTGGAACATCTACGAGTGGTGCTTTCACGTTTGCAGGAGTTCAACGTGACACTGAATGGTAAGAAATGCCGTATCTTCTGCTCTAGTGTGGAGTACTTGGGCTTTACCATTAATGCAGACGGGATCAAGCCCCAAGAGAAAAAGATCCAAGCCATTCTCCAAATCCAACGGCCAAAGAATAAGAAAGAGCTACGTCGGTTTATCGGTATGATAAACTATTACCGGGAAATGATACCGAGTAAGACAGCGATGTTGAAGCCGCTGACGAGATTAACGTCACCGAAGGTTGTAATCAATGGACATCGAGCGAAGACGACGCTTTTGAAGGGATCAAGAAAGCTTTAGCAAGGGCCGTACTTCTGACCTTTCCAGATTTCTCGCAACCGTTCGAGATTTATGCAGATGCGAGTGGAAAGCAGTTGGGTGGATTGATCGAGCAACAAGGGAAGCTGATAGCGTCGTACTCTAGAAGCCTCACTACAGCACAACAGAATTATACAACGACGGAATTGGAGTTGTTGTCTGTGGTTGAGATCTTGAAAGAGTACAGATCAATGCTACTTGGATTTCCAATTGTGGTCCATACAGACCATAAGAACCTCATTTATCCAACGGAAAATTCCTTACGGGTCAAGCGCTGGAAATTACTTTTGTCGGAATACCATATCACGTGCAAGCACATTCCAGGGAGAGACAATATCGCTGCAGATGCGTTTTCTCGAATGACGTACGACACGAGTAAGAAGACAGGAAATGCTGAGCTAGAAGCCCTGTTAATCGATCCGGTTGAGTGTGTGCTTGACGGAAATTACATCAAGCAACACCAGGATGCAGACTCGACCACACAAAACATAGTGCAAACATGTATGAACGGCACCAACAATCCCGATTATCAGATCGAAAACATAATGGGTGCACGTCTTCTTAGTTGCCAGCATCGTGTTGTGATTCCAAAGGAATTACGTCAAGAATTGGTGGAATGGTATCACACTCAGTTGGTTCATCCAGGTGCGAAACGCCAATATCACACGATGAAGTCGTTTTACTATTGGTCCGGTATGGAGCGTACAATCGTAGATTTCGTGAAGAAGTGCTTAACATGTAAGCGTGCCAAGCTACACGGTGGGCCACAAGCGTATGGCAAACTACCACCGCGTCAAATGCATAACGTCGATCCATTTGATGTAGTGCATGTGGACACCATGGGACCGTATGGTAGTGACCGATACTACGCCTTAACCGTGATTGATGAAGCCACGAGATGGTTAGAAGTATCGATCCAAGAGAACAACAAAGGAAAAACCACTGCAGAGAACTTCGACGTTACGTGGTTATGTCGTTATCCAAGACCAAAGGAAGTTGTATTCGATCGAGGTAATGAGTTCAACACAACAGAGTTCCGTGAGATGCTTGCGAGCTATGCAGTCAAGCCGAAACCAATATCCTCGAAGAATCCTCAAGCCAATGCAATTTGTGAACGAGTACATTTGGTACTAAACAACTGTATTCGCTGTTATCCGGAGGCAGTCTGGCGTCAAGTTATTCAATACGCTGCATTCGCAGTACGTGCAAGTTTTCACACGATTCTGGATACAACACCTGCACATCTGGTCTTTGGGCAGGACTTGATTACACGACAACTTCATGAGACGAATTGGAGTTATCTCACTAAGCGCCGATTTGAAGCCATATTGAGAGACAACGAGCGCGAGAACACCAAGCGGCTGGAGAATTTCTATCACCCAGGAGATCAAGTAATGATTCGAGTAGCTGCAAAAGATCGCGGCAACAAACACCGTGAGGTGGCCAAAGGACCATACTCCATCGTGGAAGTGCACGGTAATGGCACCGTGACGCTGGATTATGGAGTGACGCAGGAGCGCGTCAACATTCGACGTCTCTTTCCGTGTTGAGCGGCAACTGGCATGGGGGTGAATAACAAGAGGTTCGCTCCAGTTGTGGTATGACCAGCTGACGCATACGACGTGAGACTCAAATTTCTAGTTTTCCTTTCTCAGCTTGAAGTGTTGTTGTGGGCAGCCACACAGCATACATACTTAATATAACTTACTTCTTCTTTTGCCAAATAAGGCTCAGGTCCTCTGCAAGCCACGACCTACAGCTAACACCTTGCTGAGAGCCCCTCTGCGAGCCAAGGGTTGTCATTCCTTCAAGAAGGATAGTGGCGCTCAGGAATTTGTCTTTCGCGTTCCAGTGCTTGAGGTTGGCGAGTTGTTTGAAGTGGTACCTTCACTCGAGAAAGTATTTGGGACCGCCGTCGATGAACTTGGCCATCGTTTTGGTGACGACTTCTTCTTGTATCGCTTTTTTTCTTGTTAGCCTGACGCAAATTGATCGCGTACGTCAGGTAACGTTCCTTGTCGTCCTTGGGAAGGGCACGACTCATCTTGACGGGTTGGCGCGACGGGTGGACCAGATCGCTGTTGATTTGGATCGATTCAAAGTGCCAAGCCACTTGAGCTCTGTGAGTAAAATTGAGAGCTGATTGAATGTGTGAGTGCGGCTTACACCAGAAAGATATGGAATCCTGTCGTATGTACCTAAAGTATCCTGTTGAAGCTGGAGAAGTCAGAAACCGTTGAAGCCGTCGATCTGGGTACAGCCAGGTAAGATGAAAAATAGTAGAAAAGTGAAGCCAGGTTGTCACAGCTTCCACTCTGCTGAAGATAGAGTTTTAGTCCATCTGCAACAACAAACACATTGTGTAGGATGAATAGCACGTGTTTACGCTTGAGTTGTAGTGGCGTCTGGCACTATAACGGCAGCACGCAAATTGTTTAGAG
>NW_003303703.1:66975-84643 GCF_000142945.1 Phytophthora infestans T30-4 | reverse complement strand
CAGATCATCTGGGTCGAACTCATCATGGGAGTTTTCTTCCTCCACTGACCCCATCTCCACGTCTCGTGCTCCATGTTCGTGGAGCACTTGCGCTTGTTGCACGGGCGCTCTCATACCCTGTTCGGCCAGAAACCGACTCATCGCAGCCTCGAAGTGTCGCTGCAGGTGCCCGAGGAAGTGTCGGAAGAACCTGTGGTCGTCTGGTCCACTGGCGAGTCAGGATCTGTGCGGCGATTACCTAGAGCCCGATCTGACGATAACCCCACTGGCTTTTGCCGGATCTGGCTCGATCCTGGCTGCATTGTATCAGATTACGGGTAGGGCGTACTGGATCCTAAGTCTTTACGCTCACAGGGACTTCCTGTCCCCGGATCCTCGCCCGCGCTTCTAGCATGGATGCCCCGGAGGGTCCTAACGTCATGCGTCGTGGCTCGGACGACGTGTCTGACTCATCCTCAGCGGCGAATTCGTAGATCGAGGACGCAGCTTGGCTGATCCTCGGCGACGACACTGGATCCAAAGTGCGCGACCTTTCTCCGGTGACGGACTTAACTCTGGCAAAGAGGACCTGCGTCGCGGATACTATGAAATCCAGGTCTAGCTCGAAGATATCCTCTGCGTCGAACACACCAGCTACGATGCCTGACTCCGTAAGCAAACGTAATAGATCTTTGACTGCCACCAACTTGTTCGCCGTTTTCGTTGGTGCTCTCACCGGTTCCCTTGGATCTTCGATCTGTCGTGGATTCAGGATCCGCATGACAGGATCTTGATGCAGAAAGTCGCGTAAAGCTTGGTGGCGATACACAAACTCGAGATCCTTGTCGGACCAGCTTGACCTGGATCCAGCTTGGTCTTCTTCCGACTCTGGAGCTTGCATCTCCTTCCGCGTAGTCTTACTCGTTTCGTCTTCTTTCTCGTTTTTTCGACAAGCGGGGTTGGGTTTAGGTACGGTGTTGGCTTAACCGATGAATCTGCAAATGCATAGTTTCGCCTTCACTTTTCCTTGTTTTGCTAGCGGATCTTGACTTGCGTCAAGATCCGCAGGGGTCCCCAAGGGGACCTGGGGAGGATAGAGAGGTTTCTCTTCTAGATCCGGATCCACCTCTCTTCCGTCGACAGAGTTCCTCCCAAAACTCCATCGATCCGCGGATCTTGTTTCATTCAGCAGCGTCTTCGTCGATCCGACCTCCGACGACGCCTCTTCCCCTGGCTCAATCTTCACTTGAGCATCTTCTTGGGACTCACGGTGAAATTTTAAGGCACCAAAAGATCCGGGCACGCGCACCATTGTGGTGTAGCGGGATCAGCAAAATCTGCGAGATTGCCGAATCCAACTTACCAACTGCGCCCAGACACCGACTAACGGAGGGGGTCCCCCGATGATCCGTGTTCTGCTGAACTTTCCTCACCTTGTGTACCCGTCGGTAGGGCGGGATCTGCTCTCTCGGTAACTTCCGAAGAGTTCAAGTGGTGAAGCTTGAGTGTCTTGGCGAGACGTGGGGATGGGGTGGAGCAGCAGTGGAAAATCTTCACGCTGCGTCCGTGGATAGTTCCGAATCCTAAGCGAATATTCGAGCTTATGGATCCGGGGCCTAGATCGTGGGTCTGGCCGTAGGGTTGCCTTGCGGGTGTGTCCCTTGCCTTTGCGTTTTCCTTTGCGGCGTACTTGCCGCCTCCTGTGGCGGGATCTTACGAGTTGAGAATCTCTAGGGTGTAACCGACCAATTAGTAAATTCGGTTAACCTGTCGGATCTGCACGTGTATAGGAAAGCTCACTAGGTTGTAGGATCTGGCCAATGTATTATCCAGTTATCACTACCAACACTAGATTCGCAATTCTTAACCTTCACGGAGCTCGTACGGCCAATGTAGTTCCGGTTCTTGAGGGCAGGAAGGCACTTGCGTGTTACTGTGCACATTGAGGACTGTATTGATACTTAAGCCTATACCTGCCTGGATTTCTACCTTCTATGTCTTTCACTTGTTAAATCCCTTACCAGGCTCGGCTGCATGTGCCTTCTTTCCTTGACCCATCATCCCAGCTGTATTATCTTCAGATCCACCGGATTCATGGCGTAATCATTATGGTCACCCTATTATGGGTACACTCATCCGGATCCAGGTCGCTTGGATCCACTACTGTAAGTGTACACTCGTCGTGGATCTGAACTCTCCAATCATCCAACATCATCCTGCAACCGTCTGTGATCTTCATGGTCCCACGAAAGTTCGAGATCCACTACCTCCATCATCCCTGTATCCCGGATCCAGGTCGTCCTATGCGGGATCCTCCCTCCTTGGATCCGAACTCGGAAGTATGGGATCCGGGACACCTCGCGGTGGATCTTGACTTCTTGTTAGCCGTGATTACTAGATCCACCTTCAGATGGCACCTACCATATTTCCTTCATAGGATCCACACTCGATCCACCCGTATATAGTATAAACCACATCCATCTAAGTGAGTCCAGGTAAGGGTGGATCCGAGATAGGTCTTGGTGGATCTTGCCTTCCCGTACATGACTCATACCAGATCCACCGTCATTTCATACGGGGTGCTGCTCGTCATGGCTAATCCACCAGGGGCAACTTGCATCCGTGCCAGACAATCCAAATCCTCTCTAATCACTTGAAATTGTCACTGATTCGGGATAGTGACCCCGCGTCAGGTCCATTCTCTTATTTCTGAGAAAGCACTTCATCACAGGTGCAGGCTCGCGACCTCTCGCTCCAACAGGTCCAGGTGGCCCGCAAGACGAGCGAGCTCGCCCTGATTCCCGGCCTGGGCGGCATCACCGCCAGTCCCAAGGCCATGGCAATCTCAAGCACGAGGACACGTTGCCGGAGGCGGTCAGCCTCAGGGCCCTGTGTCAAACCCGCAGCCGCAACACTCGGACGAGAATGGCGTTCGGGAGGCGCCGAGTACTCGTGCTCGTACGAGGGCACCTCCGCCCCTGCTTGATTGGAATGGAGAAGTCCACTTCCACGTGGAGCGGAGCCTCCAAGAGCAACGGCGTCGCGGTAAGCGACAGCTCCTCGTGAAGTGGAGTAGTTATGCCCACTCCGAGAACTCGTGGGTGCCGATTGAACGGCTCCTGATTGACTGCCCGAAGACTGTCGCAATCTGGGAACACAAGCGGCGGCAGCTTCATAAGTAGTCCGGGGTTTCTTGCCCGAACGGAGTACGGATGGTGAATACATTCCGTACCCGCGCTCATCGGGAGCGCTGGAAGCCGCGCGCTTCAGGATGTCCCTTGGCAGCATGCGCTTGCTGATCAAGTGGGCAAACCTCACACGAAGATCACACTGGTCCAGCATCCTGGACAGCAGCTGATCTTCATGGAGTTCCCGTAACTGCGTGGGTGAGTACGTAAGAGACTCCTCCCATGCCCAGAACATGTCCTCACAAGAGCTCCACGTGGGACAGTTCTCGGGCATAACCCAGGGGTATCCCTAAAGAGGATAGAGACCACCCCGGGTCTCGGGCTTCTTACGACAAGTCGTGAAGTCCTTAAGGGGAATGCGGTGTGGCGCGAGAAGCACACACCGAGCAGCCTCCAAGTTGTCAACGAACAACTGTTCTTTCTGAACAAGAGCACGTTCGTAGATGCCCCTAGAAGTGTGGCCGCCCACAAGGCCTCGAGGAGCGACGAGAAACTCTAAGAAGAGGTCAGCCCCAGCGCTCTCTTTGGGAGGCCAATACCCTCTTGAGCTGATGGCAGCTCCCTGGCTGACGGGTGCCACCACCGAACCCCCACGCACACGCTGGGCAGCTTGAAAATCCTCCTGCTGCGGCCAAGTCGATGACTTTCGACTTTGAGAATGAGAGTTTGTGACGAACACCTCTTCATTCTGATTGGTCGGTAAACCGAACGTAAGTGGGGGAGGATGTAACGGGGTACGTAGCCCTAAGTGTACCCTGGTTACATGAAGTGTGACACTCCACACTTCAGGAGTATGACACGTCATACTTCGGGATATTTGGTACAAAGTACCAAGGTCGTTCAAAGCCAACCATAGGTCAACGACAGTCCATTTCTATAGGTGACTTATAGTTTGTATTAAACCCAAACTTTATCTATCTATAAAAATACCGGAATTAACGGTATTTTTGCAACCGATCAATTTTTTGCAACCGATCAATTTTTTGCAACCTGTGGCCCGAGAAAAGTCTGCGGCACCAACAAAATTAACCAGTTTGGCATCAAAACAGTGTCTCAGTTAAAGCACGCTATTGCTTACAATATTGTGAGCAAAGCGATGGTTTCAAATGGACAGGAGTATCTTGTGCGAGATTTTACACCTTCCGCCGTTCTTACGGTTTTGACTTGAAAGGTACTTTTTACACGGTTGCAGAAAACACGTAAATTCCGGTACTCAGTTTACATTCTACCTTAATTAGGTCACTTCGCTCTCTTTTAACTACAGAGAAGACCTGTGAACTGCCGTTCACTGAGAGTTTGTATACTCTCGGAATTTTAACTTCCTCCAGCGCAAGGTGCTGTGTGACCCCGTCACAATAGCGGCGGTGCCGCAGAGATGACTGTGCCACAGCCGGTCTACGAATACATCGAGCCACCAGAGCTAGCAGCGTGGGACATGGCGAAGGGGTGGATGGCCCGAGAGGAATACGAAGAGAGAATTCGCGAAAGATGCTAAGGACGGGTAAGAATTACAAGGCTGTAGTTCGCAGTGTACCAAGTGCCGTGACGTCAGATATGCTGACGTTTTTTTGCAACGTGTGAGATTGGCTAGGATAAGTCACGGATAAGGGATGAAGATAGCATAACCAAAGTGAATGAGCGGGTGCGATAAGATTAATTGTGACTATCTCGCTAATCCGTCTGTCTTACCCTCGCAACTCAAAATGGACCTGTCAATTGAGGATGTGCCAGATCGAGTATCCAAGCTTTTTCGGCAGCTCGATAACGTTATAGCCGATAATGGTTTCCAAGAGAATTTGGGTCGAGGTTCAGCTACAGACGACGATTATGCGGCGTGTATAGAAACAGAGAGCCGAGATATTGGTCGACGGCCTGTCGCTACCTATGCTCGGAGATTAAATCAAAAGCATGCTGGAGTTGGCGAAGTTTCGCCACATTCGGATCAACGGCCAGTTGATGTATAAGTTGATTTTGAAACGGGCGGAGCTGCAGCGACTATTCTATAGTCTTGCGACAGTTTGTTGGCGCACATGCTACTCATAGGACGAGTAATCGCAAGAGTAATAAACTGCCACCTACGCCGGGACGTAAGCGGCGTGATACTTTACAGCAAGACCTAAAGAATGGCGGACAGGCAGCAGTAGAGACGTCCAGAAATACTACCGGCTGATATCACCATACGAGTAGCGCTCACGGCCGGCAACCACCATGAGCCGGTTGGCTGCACTGCAGAGGTGAACATTGGCTGAAGGTGCTGCCCTGTAGCTACCCCTAAGCAAAACGAATCAGCTTTTCCTGTACACAGAGAAGGTGAAACAAGCTGTGGTCGACAGACAGACCGAATACACTGAACGGGCTGTCGTGTCAAATACTCAGCCAGAGGTAATGACAATGAAGAATACCCTGTGCTGATCAACGGTGCATTGGAAATGTCGATGTGTCCTGACACAGAGACTAAGAAATGCATGTTCCCTGCTTCAGCTGTCAGTCAAGTTAGAGCAATTGGATGTGCCCTCAAGACAAATCGGCTTCTCGCACCACACTTGTAGAAGATGTGGATGGTAAAATCACGCTGTGTCACGAGGAGACAATGTGAGGCATGATCTAGTAAAACGGTGAAATATAGTATAATTGTTGCTGCATTACACTCCGACTTTGTCCTACATGTAGCTCTGCTGTAGTTGTAATAGTTTAGAAGGGCTATTTAGAGCAGCAATGTTACAAATACTTATCCGAACATACGGACGAGTAGAGGCGGTTTTACCGGTATTACTGTCTCCCGTGCGGAAAGGGAGACAGTTTTACCAGTATTATCGTCTCCTCCGCAAAATCTCCTCAAAAAAGAGACAAAACGACAATCTCTAGAGATCCTCGTCAGCTCTTCGCATTTCGGTTTCATGATCTCCATATGTCTCCACGCCAAGCTATTAAACTTCCTACTGTCTCTTGTTTTGATTCGCTAATAAAAGGACCATTGAACCAAATTTTCCGAGCCAGATCGGGCATCTAAATCTGCGGTCGAACAGGCGTAAAAGTTCTACATATCCATTGGTGTCATGAAAGGTGCAACTCCTCTGACACCTGTCATACGGAGGAGTTGCGCCTTTTAAATGATCGACAGTCAAATTGTTAATGCTTGCAGCCAACAGGTGTAACATCAGTGCCGAAGCCCAGCGTACTTGCATCTCACAACACATTTTAATTTCTGCGAGCAGTGACCCAAACACATTTCCTCGCTGTGAGCAACTACCAAGGTTTGCCTCGCACCCAATGCATCCGAAACCTCCCGGTATCCGTGACGCAATCAATGCATTCGAACCGCCCAACGGCTTCATCATTCTGCCTCCGCGTCGGAATGAGATGTCCGTCATCTTTGCGTTTGGGGTACGGCTGGTCAAATCCCCCGAAAACCCTTCCGCGAAACCCTACCCTTCTTCTCCTGTAATCTGGATGTGTGTTGACCGGCGAGGTGTGCCGTGAGAGGGATGTGTCCTTCCCGTTTTCCACCGGAAAAAACTTCTGCTTCAATCAAGCATCTTTAGAAAGCTCCCGATTTCACATCAGAATAAACAGATGCGACCCAAGAGCGATGGCGCTCCCGTGAAAATGAGCTTGAACGTGTTCGTGACTCGCAAATGTTACGTGATGATCCAGCTCGCGTGTACGTCTTGTAAATAACAATCTTCCGTATCGCCTTGGCGAGTATGAGGAATATATCACCATTCGTGAGCTCGTCTTCAAGGATGCTACGCAGGCAACTATTTATTCAAAAATTGTATGTCATTCTATTGTAGAGATGTACGCGTCAACGAAGCGGGTACTGGATTGGAAGTTGCAGCTGAGTCGCGTTGGTTTCGCTCCAGCATTCACCGCTGTGGTTGACGTTTAGAGCTCAAAGGTGCAAAATGTTAAATACCTTGGACTTCGATTGTACGTGATCAATGCGAAGTTAGAATTTGAGTTAATTCTGCTTGGTACTCGTCACTTCGTATCTCATTATGGAGAGTGCCAAGGCGGTATACGGCGCCTATTTAAGCGCTGGATCGAAGATATTTAACGTGATTTTGGATTGACGCTGCGAGACTTATTCGGGGCTACATCAGATGCAGGGCCTGGTGTCAAGTGGATGATGAGTGAGGGCCTCCAGCTCCAGTGGCAGTGGTGTATTCCTCACATGACTAATGCAGCAACTAAGGTTGCCTGTGGTATAGTTACCAACGCTTCCACGTCTAAGAACTCCGTAATGAAAGACCAGATCCATCGTATTGTGAAGTCCATTTCCACGGTGAAGACTGTTGAAGTCATGGTCTCACTGTTTGAAGAGCTGTGCGTCTATGGTAAGAGCAATCGAGCACCTCATCAGCTATTAGAATACCGCACTCATCGAATTTTGGGTCTTACGCGTGTGATCAAGATAATTCTTGATCTGCGGGAGCCTTCAGTATCCTGATACGCAGAACGTCTGGATAAAGCTCGAAGTGAAAACACGAATCTACCTGCTGTATTTCCGCTGGAAAAAAAATTATCTGAATCTCACACAGATTTTGTCGCTTCTGCAGCCCATAACTCAAGTGAGCATCAAGAGTCAGGGCGAAAGTGCAAACCAGGTCGAAGTTTTGTTGACCTTGTACAAGCTGCGTACTACAGTGTTGGATTGCTTTAAGGAACTACAAGACTATCGCTCTAGCAAGACTCACCGAATGACCTTCAGACCCGAGGACCTTACTGCGTTGGCTACCTCCACTCGCACACTTCTTCATGACGCATTTCACAAACGATTCTTCTCCCTTTACACAAACCGTAAGGTTATGATTAAATGTGCATTTGTGTTGGAGATGCAGCTTTTCTTGCATCCAACTTCAAAACTCTTGATGGATTTATGAAGAAAATGATTTGCTATGCAATACAAATGAAAATGGGGCTGTCACTGCTGCTGGAGAACGCCACTTTGCCAAGATCGAGAAAATCATCTACGACAAAGCACGGGCAGTAATGCTGTCAGTGGTAATAACTCTAGACGTGCGCGTTGCAGCTTCGCAGGTGCCAGCACCTCATCCAACGCTCTTCTCGGAGGACATGATGGATGACTTTGGAGATCGTATGACCGATACCCACGTGGAGCTCGCACCCCCTGCCAACATAAATAATAGTCGCGTTGTGAAGCGTTAGAGAGGTGGGAGGCGACACCGACCTCTATTCAAGCAAACGGCAATCGTCCGGAGACGGTTTTGCAGTTTCGGAGGCGTCAGGCAGAGCACAATACCTTTTAATTTCTTCCGCTGGTAGCATGCATTGTGAATGCTATTTCGTCTTCGTCGGCACAGATAGAGTGCGACTTAGAAACGGCTGTCAAGCTAGTAACGCCGCAGAGAGGGTCAATTTCTCCACATAACATTTATATGTCAGCTTTTCTAAACTGTAACAGGCAATTTGTGGACGTTACTCAATGCCCTAAGATCCGTGAGCAAGAACTCGATATGTTCATCCCGTCGAATGTAAAGGTTGGACTGAAGGACGATGATACATGTATTGACGGCTGTGAGCTGCTCAGCTCATATTTCTCTGGTGAAAGCGAAAATGAAGCCGGTGACGACGAATCGAAGGGTCCAAAATATCAGAGCTAACTTAGATGGCAAATAAACGAAATACATTTGCATTTCAAAGACAATTTACTCAACGTCTTGTTAATTAGATCACACCGCAAATCTTCGATCTAGTTTGACACTGGATTTCCGCATTTTAGAAGCACTTCAGCGAGTTTATGACATCTTGTACTCGTTTTTTCTTTTGCGCTTTCCGCTCGTCGCTACGGCGCTTCACCGCGATTTGAATCTGCCCATTGGCTGTCGGTGCATGCCCTGTTACATCGCCAAGATCAAGTTTGGTCGTGAGCATGCAGCTGTTGGCTTGCTGCTGACCAGACTGCATGATCGCGCAAGAGAACGTGCGGCAACTTGTTCTTGTTCGGATCGGGTAACGCTACTTACTGACTGAGTTGATTTTTATTTGACCCTTCGTCGCTATTTTCGCAGCTTGGAGGATTTTTGCTAGGTTCAGAGATTGTTTGTCTTTAGTTGCGAAATCAGCTTCGCTTTCTATTGTAGTGGCAAGATGAAACCCAACACCAAAGCTCGAACGACTGTAACTTTTCTTGTACCCATCCGATTCTTTCACGAAAAGCACCGTTGAAAAGCTCAGTATCTTCTCTTTAACCCTAACGCTTCAGCCCGTCTCTACGATGTGTCTGTCTAAAGCAATACCTAAACGAAAAATGTGCACATCGCGGAAACTAAAAAAAAATCGAGGCTATGTTCCAACCAGCTGCTGAGCAGAGGCCTGCTCAGCGAAAGCTTTCAGCACTCTGACTTAGGATATTTTTCTAATCTAATATCCTACGTTTAGGCATATCTACAAGCTGATCTCTACTCCTTCGTATTCAGCGAGTGCCAACGACGCCAGTTCCTCACGAGTAGGCGCAGGTATCGTTTCTGACGGCGGCCGTTTATCCAGGTAATTTTGCTCTTGCTTCTGCACCTTCTTGTATGCCCCCAGCCACTCTTTTCTTCCAATTGCATTCAGTCCAGCCGGAGTCTTCTCGCCCAAGTCTACGAGCGAAGTTGCAGGGTCCAAAGCGATCCGATTTTTAAGCGTACCCCATATCATTTCTATCGGTTGTAACTCTGGGTGATAGGGTGGGGTATACAGCACCTCGTGCCCGTGCTTACGTGCCTCTGTCATGGACATGTCCATCGATGCCAGCTCGCTTCTCATAGTACGGTCTGGAATGGCTACACCTGTCATACTTAGTATTTCGGCGCAGATGTGCCTCGACGCTTCGATAAATTACGGTCTCGTATTATATCGGTGATATAACCGTGCAAGTCCTGAACATGAGAGCGCGGAGGGCAACCTCGTTTTGACGGAGGTGCCTCCAAGTCGGCCTCGCCGTGTTTGTTATAGGCGGCAACTACGCGTGCAACCAAGTCTTCTGAAACCGCAAGACACTCGGCTACACGTTGCCGTACGGCACGACCTAAAGGGCTTAGCCGTTGCCGAGCTTCTGCGAGAAAATAGCGGTGAGCATGTACGATGAGCAGTTTTTCTTGGCTAGTTCGATGGGCCATGGCGTCTTAAATAATGAAGCGGTGTGGTTGCAAACAGGAAATATACGTTCTACATGAACCAACCATTCTTTTAGTGGTCTCGGGGGCCGCAACGCGTTGGTAGCGGCGAAGTAATTGCCGAAAGTGTCGAACAGGTGTTGGGGTTCATCTTGCCAGTACAATATCTTGCTTCCGGTAGCCACAGACTTTATTTCTCCATCTTCCAAGTCGGTTAAGTGTTGGTAGTCTACGAAGAAGACACCAGTGCAGGCATCAGCAATCGAAAACTTGGCATGGCCATAGCCCACGTATCGGCTCAGATCCATGACCTAGCTGCGTATCAAGTGCAGCTGCAAGCCACCAGCAGCTACCAGCTCAGCAGCAGCAACTCTACACAGCGTCTCATGTGCAGCAGGCGCGTGCAGAAGCCAAATAAAGAACTGAGGTGCTTGCAGAGATTATACACGCCACGCAAATCAATTCTACTGCTATTGAGCAGCACGTTAGCTCACAGTTGCACTTGGCAATTTCGGCTGCAAATAATGTGGTTCAGGCTCAAGCGAGAGCTATCTCTGAGGCTCATGCAGCCCAGCACGCCGAGGTCCGCGACATACGGATGGCTGAAACATTGAAGTAGATGGAGATGCAGCGTCACACACGATTCGAGCAGCAAATGCGCGTGATGATAGCAGCTGAAATCGACCAACTTCGCACGGAAGTTCGTCAGTCTGTTGAAGACCAAGGTCAAGTATTAACAAAACTGATTCAGTAAAACTAGATGACTTTCAGATGCAGACTACAGCACAGCTAGAGCACACCAAGAGTTGTGCAGAAAAAAAAACCAAAGTCAATCGTGAGGCGGCATCATGCCGAGGAGAATACTACCCACAATACAATTACGACTTCCCTGCTACAAGCAATTGAGGAATGTAAGGCGACTGCGACTACTGCTGCTGCAACGTGCAGATGAGCTTTGCCAAGCGCGCTTAAACCAGCAAGCCACACCCAATTTGATGTTTCAATCAGAATATCAAACTAGTTTTGCAAGTCTGTAGCCGATAAAAACGATTTATCTCTTTCGCGATTCCGACGCCATGTCCACGCACAATTTGCCACTGGGGGGTCGCGCAATTTTGGCATCGTAATTTGTAGCTTTGGTCTCTGTAAAACTTAGGGCATTGGGTCAATAATGCGGCCAATAGCAGAAAGACGTATATTAACCAGCCGAATCTTGCATTGACAAGGTTGGATGGTGCTAGCTAGCTGTGAAGACGAAAGTGAGCTCAAATCCGAGTTGAGCAATAGCTCAAACGCAATTCCGTATTGAGTATCGTATTTGAGAGGGCTCACCCTAGAAACTCAAAAGAAGACTGAAACTCAACAAAAAACAGGTTGCGAAAGGTCTCTATTGTCTGGGAAAAACCGACGAGGTCGCGACTTCAGGCGGCTACGTTTCTAGCAACACGAAGAACCGACACGACGTACGACATGTATCAACCAATGCAAGCACTCATCAGGGACTACCTGTACATTCAGAA
Organism: Phytophthora infestans T30-4; assembly: GCF_000142945.1. NCBI lineage: Eukaryota > Oomycota > Peronosporomycetes > Peronosporales > Peronosporaceae > Phytophthora > Phytophthora infestans. The sequence continues at coordinate 72,835 of NW_003303703.1, read as the reverse complement.
AACAGAACCAAATAGCACAGTGGGGTTTCTTTATAAACACAATCAGACAGCAGACATGGTCTCTTCTCTCAATGCTTAAAAGGCTTCTTAAGAAATGAAACAATTACTCCGAGTACTATTAAAACGTAGTACTGGAAAATAGGAGGCCACCTTTCACCTTCATCAGTACAGTACTAGGGTACAGTACCGTATATTGGGCCCACACCAACTTTTTAGCCCTCGTACTCCGTATCCTCGTGCGTGGTATTAAAACTCCATAATTATCCCTACATGTACACTGTACTCAGCGGCCTCAGCATTCGGCTCACCGCTCACCATGCTGCGCATTCTCGTTATCGGTAAAAAGTTCGTTTTCCAAGAGATCTGATGTTTCCATGTACACCTATTTTAATGGGAAGCGATTTCTTAGCTCACGCGTTTTCATTGGAATATTACAGTCATACCTGAAGGATAATCTAGCTAACTAGTTTTAAGAAGCAGAGCGAGTCATTTTACCTGGATGCTCTGATCAGTTCGATACAGTACTATTCCTTATATAGTACGGTTCGTCCTGGTACTCAGTTGAACAGTACGGGAACGTGGCTCCATCGTCATCCGGATTGAATAGTTTTTTTCCTGCGTAGATCATCACATAGCAACCGACGATTCCACAGATTGTGGAGATCGTGATGCAAATTGCCTTCTCCCCCATCGGAATCTTCCTCCAAAACACCTTAGCGTAGAAAATAAGCGGCAGGATCAAACTGCACACAGTGATGGCAGTGGCACCAGTAAAGTCCACCAAGTCGAGGAAATGGTCCTTCAGCAGGATAGAGGCCACAGCTAGAATCGCTATCAAAGCGATACGCACCAGGACGTAACGAACCACATTCACGCTGCCCTTGTACTCAGAGAGGTCATCTTCAGTTTTCGTCCTCGACTCACGCACCGAGCACTGGTTCTGAGCACCAAGCGTGTTGTTCTCGAGATCGGGGACGGCAGATGCAGGGGTCGCCGCACCGAGGTACGACATCTTCTCCTCAATCTCAATCTCACGCTCCTCGCTGTCAGTAGGAAGCGTGTCATCCTTGTGCATCCCCAACACGAGACGCTCCGCCATGTAAAACGCCGGGTGTAGAATTGTCGAGAAGGCGATCGACAGATGAAGCTGCATGAATAAGTAGGACATGACCACTGCTCCCCGGTTCGCCGTAAAACCCAGAGTGGTGGTGCTGTAGGGGTCGGACGTGTTCACGATCGAAAAGAGCAGATTACCGGAGAGCTGGCACCCACCAGCAACGTAGCCGATAATAGCGATGGCGAGAAAGAAGGCCGAGGCAAGACCCAGGCTGACGACAATGACACGAGGCATGCGCTCGGGCTGTGAATGCTGTCGCTGGAGGTCGGGGATCACAATAGCAGCGGCGTACGCGAGAGACAGGTTGCCGAACGTGGTGAGCACCTGGTGTAGGGTTACGTCAGGCGTTGGGGGCGTTGGATGACCGCGCTCTTCGTACAGGAGAATCGCAACACCGATGATATCAGCGATGATCGTGCCCAGGCAACCCGCCACAGCCATGCCGGCACTCTCTTTCAGAGTGGGGATCAACGCCACAGGGATGACCATTGCAGCCATGAAGATGATCCACACGGTTTGACTGAACGAATCGGGAAAGAGCACGTCGAGCAGCGTACCACCAAGTACGAGGAATGCGCAGGGAGCAAGAAGGCAAACGCCCATGTGGGAGACTACCACAAAAAAACGGCCCCACTTGCCGGCGACCCACTCGCCGAGGTCACCGTAAGTCTTCACAGAAGATGGGGCTACCATCAGCACCTTTGACAGCAGCACGGTGGCGTAGATGTTCGATACCGCCATGAATAATAACGCGACGGTCGCGTAACCCCAGCCGGCGCGAGCGTAGTTGGACGGCATGCCGAGTGAGCCGATTCCGCAGATACAGCAAAAAATGTTGAAAGCGATCTTCGCATCCTCAAGCGTGAAGAGAGGGGATCGCACGGCCGAAGGAGAAGAAGAAGCTGACATTGCAAGTGTCAGTGGAACCGGAAATTGGGCAATGAGCCTCAGACAGAACTGGAGTAGGTATGCGCATCAGCCAGCAGCAATTTCTTGTGTTTGCGCAATGGTTTGAAGACTGCGCACCTCCCTTCGTCCGTCTACACGCATTGCTGCAGACTGCAGTGCAGTTGTCGCAGTGCATCTCGCACTGCACAGACTGTGCCACAGTGTGCAGCAGTGCACGGGAATACAACATACTGTACAGTTACTGCATTAATAGCAGTACATTACCCTATGGGGCGGAGAGCCCGGCGTGACCTGTTCTACGTTCGCTAAACCGAGACGTAGACCAGCGAAAGCAATTCAACTTGTATTGTACATGTATACTGTGTTAATCTGGTGCCGTACCAACCTCCGAATTCAGGAACGCTCTCATAAACCTGCGAGAACGCGGCAGCAGGCGCTGCTTTCTGTCAGCCAGCAGAATGTGAACTTGGCTCACAACGTCGGACTAGTCGTTTGCTCACATGGCAAAATTGCTTAGATCCCGTCACAAATAAATTCAGTCTCATCGCGCAAAAGCATCCCCAAATCTGTCGCCGAATGGTTACAGTACATGTACCAACGTACAGTTCATGTACGGTACATGTGTATTTTACAGTAAAGACTGTCTTACTCCTCAATCAGATATAGCAGCATATCGTGTTACTCAGGTCGTCTTCAGTAAACAGGTCGTTGCTAGGGTTAGAAGTTCGGTTGAAGGAGCCAATATCACGCATAGGAACGAGGTGAGGAAGCATGCCGGTGTAAAGAAGCATAACATGCAAATGTACTTCGCTGTGCGTTTCCAGGTCTCAGGTTACCGTACCGGTACTAACACTGTACAATCCACTATTTATATACGGAGCAAATCAAGCAAATCATCTTGAATTGTCAAAATAACCGGAAATGCCAGAATGTGTAGGGGGAGACAAAGTGAAAGGTGAGCAAAATAAAGCCGGTTCTTTATGTAGTGATTTGTTCGCCACAATGTGTACCGAAAGAGTGTACCTCTTTCGGTACCGATTTTACAGTGCGGGACTACAGTACAGACAACGACGGAGAAATCCGCCACACTATAAAAACACGCCCACCAAAAGTTTAAGTTCGGTATTTAAGTCAAATATTTTATCCAGCAACATTAGTGGTTCTCACGGTTAGAAGGTACGAAGGTTTCGTAAGCCAATCAAATCAAACCTTCATTGTTCAACTGTGAGCAGCGTGTGCAGGGGCTACTGACAGTCGCAGCCAGTGACTTCATTGGTAAGTGAGCGCTGAAGGTGTGAATGGGGCGATCTCTACGAGCAGCGCTGCTGCTGCACCTACAGCACTCAGCTCTAAGCTATCTGCTTTGTGACCAGGGAAGCGAGAACGACGAAAACGAAGACGATATGTTCTACTGCGCGATAGTCTCCCACCGCTACATGGGTCGTCCAGACGTCGGGAAATGGAGCCCTGAACGGATATTTTTGCTTGATACCGTTCGCCAACCAATCAAATCAAACATTCTCCTAGTCGTTTGCACCAATAACATTATACCTTCACTTCTTGGCCAAACCTACCGAGTTTTTTTAGTAGGTTTTAGTTGAAAAAAAAACAGGACAGGAAGGTTTGATGTGATTGGCTGTTCAAATTTACCTGCCAACCGTGAGACCCAATATTGCTGAGTTTACCTCAGCACACTAAAAAGAATGAAGATGCGATGGTGGAAACGCACTGGCAGTTTGCTGTTAAGTTTTGGAATGAGTTTGGATCATTTCCACTGAGCGCTATCTACAACGTTGACGAGACAGCAGTCATGCCACCTCTCAAAATTTGGGCTGAGCGAGGAAGGAAAGGGTCGGCCAAAGTAAAACGCACGCATAAGCACCCGGGCCGACTGACGGCAGTCATTACTGCTCGTGCTGATGGTAAGTTTTTTTCTACGCTGTACTGTACAAATCTGAATTAATTTAAACTTTTTATGTTAGGTTAAAAAAAAGCTCCCATTCTTTTTATAATTCGCGCGACGCCCGGCGGTACAATCGAAAAAAGAGACGAGTTGCCGACGTATCCAGCTGAGCATATCTACACAGTTCAAGAAAATGGGGAGATGGGCTCAAGAGTTTGGTCGTTTTAGATTCGCGAGCTGCTACGTTACGAAATTGACACCCCATCAGTTCTTATTTTGATGTTCACGTATCAAAATAGGGCATTGATGTAGTTGCTGAAGCGACGTCAGCTTTGGCTTGTTTAGCTACCCGCCAACAGTACTGCTGTCTGCCAACCCTTGGACGTCGGGGTCATGGGGCCTCTCAAGAAAAAAATAACGGCTCTCTGGGTGACCGAGACCCGCAAACCAAAACAAAAGAGGAAAGAGTGCGGAATGCGGGCTTGTTGAAGGCTGCGCGTGCAAAAAAGAAGTGCGAGTGCCAAGATAAGTGTGTGTGCTGTTCTAAGTGCGGGCTTGAAGAGGATTGCATCTGTTGGTATCAGTGCCAGTGCTGGGATAAGTGCTTGTGCGGCGGTGAATGCCTATGAAACGAGGAGTACATGTGTATTATCGACGAAATCGACGAGATGCCACAACACGTTGCATGACGTGATAACTCAGGAGGAAGAGAAGAAGGCCACCGCCAAGCGTAGAAGGCAACACCAAACAACTACAGAGGAAAAGAGACGCTCTACCATTGCGAGAACGATCAAGGCTTAAAGTCAGATGTCATAGTACAACGTTTTAAGAAAGCAATACCTAAAATACCAATGTAGAATTCTAATATAAAATTTTCTTCTTACTAATCTTATCAAATGAGTTTGTTTATTTGCACCGAAGCTCTGGGTTTTCGACAATTAGACTAAAGGGCGGGTTTTCTTGTCTCTGATGGCACCAACTGATTTATATGGAGGATGTTACTTAGATAGGGGTGGATTTCTCCGTCGTTGTCTGTACTAGGGCCTGCAATAAGCGGCTCTGTATTGGTGTTTGGTGGCGAATCAAAATTCCGTCTAGGAATCTGTTGTGCTCTATATTTTCATAATCAAATATTATTTTGCGGTAAAAATTGCTAAACAAGTCAAGGTTGTTTTTGCTTCCGGTACAGATTGTACTGTACGATTATATGGGCGTGGAGCCTTGCCAACAGCAGTGAACAATGAAGAAAGTGAGCGGTTTCAGCGACGTCGGTGGATGGGCGATCGGCTAGACCGGACGCATCTGGTCAGCATATCCCAGTTGCGCTTGTATCTGCTACTTCCATGTGTCTTCCTAGTACTGGGTAGCACTCCACTCGACGGACCGTTCCCGGACTCGTTCAGCGAGAACTTCGGGATTATTTCATGGCCCTCACGCCGTGAGTTACGGCCGTGTCAGTCTGTTCGTCCCGACTGTCAAGGTATCGCGCTCATCGAATGCGTGGGAAGTATTATCGCTGACGTGGTCGGTGTTTGGATCTTGGAGTGGAAAAATATGGGGCCGCTGCAGGTCCGGGATCAGGATGGTGACGCTGTACGGGAGGAATTGGTTGCCGAATGCGGCCAGCACCTGGTGCAGCGAGATGTCGGACGACGGAGTGACCCGGTGGTCGCGGGTTCAGCGTCATCGAGCGCACCGCGGTGAACGTGGAGAGCAACGGCTTCTCGGGCGTCGATACGCGGTCGAACTCTGCGAAACCTGAGCAGGAGGAGAAGGAACAGGACGATGTCCAGCTCTCGTACTACAGCGGCTCTGCCAACGTGTATACTATGTCACGTCTCTTCATGACGATCCAGGTGGACGTCGCTATCGGCTTCTCACTTCCGTGACCTGGTGGATTCCACGGGTGCCGACCATTATCGTGTGCTGGC
>NW_003303703.1:54009-58100 GCF_000142945.1 Phytophthora infestans T30-4 | reverse complement strand
TCCCAACCGGGTCCTCAGGGCACAGCCATTAACGCGCGGACAGAATGACAAAGCGTCTGAGCGGAGTTAGAGGAGATTAATCGAGGGTGCTGTATGCGTAGGATGCCCGTAATCAAAACTTGGTAGTTTCTTAATTCTCCGGTCCTGTGTCTACAAAAAAAGCATCGTCCCCATATGCTCAAAGGTCCGTCTCTAACAGACAACAAGCATAAGGAGCGATCCCCGTATTCAAAAATGTAATTCCTCAAATCGTCAGTCCTGTAGCTGTATTCAACCTTGTCTCAGAAAGGTGATTATCGTTATGTCCCGTCTATAGCACATATGTAGCATTTGATTCAATTCCCCCGTACGAAATCACATAGTATACCCTGTTCTCAGTCTTATATTTGCTAGAACTAACCCAAGTTATGCACACCGATCAGATATTGACGAAACTGTACGTCTATATCACACATCCAGCACACGATTTCATTCCCCATTTACAAAAGCGTAGTTTCTTAAATCTTCAGCCTTGTGTCTTGATAGCTGACAGGATGCTGGGTAACTCATGATACTGACGAAACGGGCTGGCTATATGACACATTCGACAAATGGTTTGATAGTCCGTGGCATATTTGTCGGTCTAAAATCGCTCTCTTCGCCAGGGCAACGTGAGTGGCTGAAATTTAGATGACCCATGTTGTTAACCATGGCGGAGCCAATCCGATACTTGTGGAGCGTTAGACAGGAGCCAATTCGCCGCAAATTAAAAGGTTCGCGAATACAGCAGGTACAGAGCTGATGATTTAGAAAAGTACGTTGTTGAATGCTACTGCCGCGCTGATTGGCTGCAATACGCGTAGTCCCTGTGTACCAACAATTCAAAATACAGCCAATATTTTGGATGATTATATGGTCGTAATGTACATGTTAGGTAAAATTGTCGTGTAGGAACACTTCAGAAATGTATTAGCACACTTCCACACTAACAGGACCTATCGGGTTCTGATAGATTAGTTAGATTTAATGTGTCGTTTTATAGGTTAGGATGTCCCCTGTGTACCGTATTTCGCTCTGACAAGCCACCGAAAACTCAACACTACTAGCCACGAGCAAAGGCTAGAATGTTCTTTTATCTCTCTCTCTCAAATATATATTGCGGTCCTACTTAGACATGGCACCGGACATATGTCAGACCTGATAGGGGGGGGGGTCGGAGTCAGGCTCCGATCGAGAAGTAATATATGGATAGCGCTTTAGCTTATCCAAAACACAGCGATATATTGCATTCTGCGCGTCAACTGAATCATCCTGGTACGCTATGCGTTGGCATCTCGCGGCTATAGGGCGTAAGCGGGTTGCTGCCTTCTAGGCACTGCTGCCGTTTCCAGAGGCTGCGCGTTTAACTGACCAGTGGTCATTTTGACGTGCCTCCGTCGGCTGTTCAGACACGTTTGAACCTGCGCGAGTGCATCTAGTTTGTTGCCGCGGGCGTAGAGACTACTGCGTGCTCTTGCCGCAGCTCGCATGTGTTCGCTTTATTGTAACGTGATTGGTCAATTTAGGAAACCGGGTTAAAGTCGTTTGATACCTGTTTCTTACAGTATCAGCTGCGCTCATGACCAGTGAATACGTTTTGAGGAGCGACACACATTGCTGATCATCCCGCAGAAGCGTGAGACCTTCCCATGGACATAGTTCTTGCCGATATTCGGGTCAAAGATGAATGGGAACAAGACCAATGGTACTCATGCCCACCCAATGAGAAATCCAGTGCAGATGAGGCAGACAGTCCGATTGAGCTAGGCCGTGCCTACCCCAATAGCCTTACAATCGACAGTGACTTGCATTTTCTCGAGAGGGACAAGATTCAGCGAGCGTCCAACATACACGATGAAAGAAGCCATAATGGTATTTACGTGACGCAAAAGCGCAAGCACTCGTGACACACCTGGACCAATGAGGCTCTGGAGACTAAAGGAGAGTCCCCAACGACCAGCGCACAACTAAATGCGTACATAGGTCTAGACATGGCTATGAGCTTGGTGCCCATCACCGATATCAAGGGGTTCTATTCGAATAAAACTATTTCAAGGCCACCACGACTTCACGGCAACGATAAGCAGAAATCGTTTTTTTTAATATGCATCCTCCTTTCGATGCTGCCGAAGACATTTCCTACTCGGAAGTAGAACCAGATTCCGATCACCCCGATGCCCAACCGGTCTCAGGCTCAGCCATTAGCGCGGGACAAATTGACAATGTGGTCGAGCGAGGTAGAAAAATAACCGGGCGTCGGTATGATGCCCGTATTCAAACTTGTAGTTTCTTAATTTTTCGGTCCTGTGTCTGCAAAAAAGCAACATCCCATAATGCTTAAAGGTCCGTCTCTAACAGACAACAAGCATAAGGAGCGATTCCCCGTATTCAAAAATAAACTTCCTCAAATCGTCAGTCCTGTAGCTGTATCAACCTTGTCTCAGAAGGTGATTATCGTTATGTCCCGTCTATAACACATATGTAGCATTTGATTCAATTCCCTATACGAAATCACAAAGTATCCCCTGTTCTCAGTCTTATATTGCTAGAACTAACCAAGTTGTGCATACCGATCAGATATTGACAAACTGTCTGTCTATATCACACATCCAGCACATGATTCCATTTCCCATTTACAAAAGCGTAGTTTCTTAAATCTTCAGCCTTGTAGCCTGATAGCTGACAGGATTCTGGATAACTCATGATACTGACGAAACGGGCTGGCTATATGACACATTCGACAAATGGTTCGAAAGTCCGTAGCATATTTGTCAGTCTAAAATCGTTCTCATCGCCAGGGCAACATGAGTGGCTGACATTTTGATGACCCATGTTGTCAACCATGGCGGAGCCAATCCGATACTTGTGGAGCGTTAGACAGGAGCCAATTCGCCGCAAATTAAAAGGTATGCGAATACAGCAGGTACAGAGCTGATGATTTAGAAAAGTACGTTGTTGAATGCTACTGCCGCGCTGATTTGGCTGCAATACGCTTTCCAGGCGTGGCCAGCTTGCTGCCTTGACTGTTTCTGCTGTCCTGCCGTGGGGAGACACCTCTCAACCAAGGCTGAGTAGCTCCTCTGAATGCCCACGCTCTCCATGCGGCGTAGTAGATATCATGACGTTGGACGAGCCACTGAATTGCGTGCTTCACCCGTTGCGTTTTGCAGGCTACCTCGATGGACGCTAGACCTACTCCTCCGGTTTGTTTCGGTGTGAATAGGAGTCCCGGATTAATTTTGTGCCGGCTTGATTCTGCACTGGTTGAGTGTTGCCAGAGGAACTGTTTTTGAAGATTTCGGAGCTGTGTGGCCGCCCAGGTTGGCATTTCAAATGCCGCCGCAGTGAACAAAATCGAAGGGAGCATGATGACATTGAGCAGGAGGACTCGGTTCTCCATACTATTCGAGATGTGGGCGGCAGTCGCCAATCGTTTTTGCACCGTACGTATCCGCGCTGCCCAATTCACTTCTGTTAGTAGCCCGGTGCCTACTTGGTATCCGAGGTACCGGACAGTTTCCCCGACGGGTAACACAGGGATCCATCCCGTGTATGCTTTCCATCTCGATTGCGGTATTGAGAAAGATGACTTTGCTTTTGGTCGGTTGTACTTGGAGCCCGGAGAGTTCTCCAAATCGCTGCACTATTTCCAGCACTCGCGGCAGTTGACGCGCCTCGCGAAAGAAGACTGTGGAGTCATCCACAAATGCTGAGAGCTTGTGTGCTTGCCCGGAGGTTCCGGGTACTTGGATTCCTTCTGTCTGTTCGTCTTGCTGGATTGCTAACGCGAGTACTTCTGCTGCGAGAATAAACAGTAGGGGTGCCAATGGGCATCCTTGACGAATGCTCGAGACGACATCTTGTGGGTCGGATAGCTCTCCACTTACAAGAAATCTAGCCGTTGTACCTTCGTGCAAGTTCCGTAGCATCTGCACAAACTCCGGCGAAAATCCAAACCGAATGAGTACGAGAAACAAAAATTCCCGTGCGACCGTGTCGTAGGCTTTCCTAAAATCCAACAGGAGAGTTACTCGACTCAGAGCTGCGGCGAGCTCGGATTCGGCTTTGCTGTG
>NW_003303703.1:49787-52731 GCF_000142945.1 Phytophthora infestans T30-4 | reverse complement strand
TTCAGACAGGAGCCAATTCGCCGCAAATTAAAAGGTTTGCAAATACAGCAGGTACAGAGCTGATGATTTAGAAAAGTACGTTGTTGAATGCTACTGCGCGCTGATTGGCTGCAATACGCGTAGTCCCTGTGTACCAACAATTCAAAATACAGCCAATATTTTGGATGATTATATGGTCATAATGTATATGTTATGTAAAATTGTCGTGTAGGAACACTTCAGAAATGTATTAGCACACTTCCACACTAACAGGACCTATCGGGTTCTGATAGATTAGCTAAACTTAATGTGTCGTCTTATAGGTTAGGATGTCCCCTGGGTACCGTATTTCTCTCTGACAAGCCACCGAAAACTCAGCACTACTAGCGGCGAGCAAAGTCTAGAGTGTTCTTTTATCTCTCTCTCTCTCTCAAATATATATTGCGGGCCTACTTAGACATGGTACCGGACATATGTCAGACCTGATAGGGGGGTCGGAGTCAGGCTCCGATCGAGAAGTAATATATGGATAGCGCTTTAGCTTATCCAAAACACAGCGATATGTTGCATTCTGCGCGTCAACTGAATCATCCTGGTACGCTATGCGCTGGCATCTCGCGGCTAGAGGGCGTGGAGCGGGTTGCTGCCTTCTAGGAACTGCTGCCGTTTCCAGAGGCTGCGCGTTTAACTGACCAGTGGTCATTTTTGACGTGCTTATGATGCCCGCATTCAAACATGTAGTTCCTTACGTTTTCGGCCCTGTATCTGCAAAAAAATAACGTCCCCTAATGCTGGAAGGTCCGTCTCTAGCACACACCAAACATAAGGAGCGATTCCCCGTAATCAAAAATGTAATTTCTCAAATCGTCAGTCCTGTAGCTGTATCAACCTTGTCTCAGAAGGTGATTATCGTTATGTCCCGTCTATAGCACATATGTAGCATTTGATTCAATTCCCCGTACGAAATCACATAGTATCCCCTGTTCTCAGTCTTATATTGCTAGAACTAACCCAGTTATGTATACCGATCAGATATTGACGAAATTGTACGTCTATATCACACATCCAGCACACGATTTCATTCCCCATTTACAAAAGCGTAGTTTCTTAAATCTTCAGCCTTGTAGCTTGATAGCTGACAGGATTCTGGATGACTCATGATACTGACGAAACGGGCTGGCTATATGACACATTCGACAAATGGTTTGATAGTCCGTGGCATATTTGTCGGTCTAAAATCGCTCTCTTTGCCAGGGCAACGTGAGTGGCTGAAATTTAGATGACCCATGTTGTCAACCACGGCGGAGCCAATCCGGTACTTGTGGAGCGTTAGACAGGAGCCAATTCGCCGCAAATTAAAAGGTTTGCAAATACAGCAGGTACAGAGCTGATGATTTAGAAAAGTACGTTGTTGAATGCTACTGCGCGCTGATTGGCTGCAATACGCGTAGTCCCTGTGTACCAACAATTCAAAATACAGCCAATATTTTGGATGATTATATGGTCGTAATGTATATGTTATGTAAAATTGTCGTGTAGGAACACTTCAGAAATGTATTAGCACACTTCCACACTAACAGGACCTATCGGGTTCTGATAGATTAGTTAGACTTAATGTGTCGTCTTATAGGTTAGGATGTCCCCTGTGTACCGTATTTCTCTCTGACAAGCCACCGAAAACTCAACACTACTAGCGACGAGCAAAGTCTAGAGTGTTCTTTTATCTCTCTCTCTCTCTCTCTCAAATATATATTGCGGGCCTACTAGACGTGGGACCGGATATATGACACAACTGATAGGGGGGGCGGAGTCGGGCTCCGATCGAGAAAAAATATATGGATAGCGCTTTATCTTATCCAAAACACCGCGATATATTGCATTCTGCGCGTCAACTGAATCATCCTGGTACGCTATGCGTTGGCATCTCGCGGCTAGAGGGCGTGGAGCGGGTTGCTGCCTTCTAGGAACTGCTGCCGTTTCCAGAGGCTGCGCGTTTAACTGACCAGTGGTCAGTTTTGACGTGCTTATGATGCCCGCATTCAAACATGTAGTTCCTTACGTTTTCGGCCCTGTATCTGCAAAAAAAATAACGTCCCATAATGCTGAAAGGTCCGTCTCTAACACACACCAAACATAAGGAGCGATTCCCCGTATTCAAAAATGTAATTTCTCAAATCGTCAGTCCTGTAGCTGTATCAACCTTGTCTCAGAAGGTGATTATCGTTATGTCCCGTCTATAGCACATATGTAGCATTTGATTCAATTCCCCGTACGAAATCACATAGTATCCCCTGTTCTCAGTCTTATATTGCTAGAACTAACCAAGTTATGCATACCGATCAGATATTGACGAAAATTGTCTCTCTATATCACACATCCAGCACATGATTTCGTTCCCCATTTACAAAAGCGTAGTTTCCCAAATCTTCAGCCTTGTAGCTTGATAGCTGACAGGATTCTGGATAACTCATGATACTGACGAAACGGGCTGGCTATATGACACATTCGACAAATGGTTTGATAGTCCGTGGCATATTTGTCGGTCTAAAATCGCTCTCTTCGCCAGGGCAACGTGAGTGGCTGAAATTTAGATGACCCATGTTGTCAACCACGGCGGAGCCAATCCGGTACTTGTGGAGCGTTAGACAGAAGCCAATTCGCCGCAAATTAAAAGGTTTGCAAATACAGCAGGTACAGAGCTGATGATTTAGAAAAGTACGTTGTTGAATGCTACTGCGCGCTGATTGGCTGCAATACGCGTAGTCCCTGTGTACCAACAATTCAAAATACAGCCAATATTTTGGATGATTATATGGTCGTAATGTATATGTTATGTAAAATTGTCGTGTAGGAACACTTCAGAAGTGTATTAGCACACTTCCACACTAACAGGACCTATCGGGTCTCTGATAGATTAGTTAGACTTAATGTGTCGTCTATATAGGTTAGGATGTCCCCTGTGTAC
>NW_003303703.1:46360-49140 GCF_000142945.1 Phytophthora infestans T30-4 | reverse complement strand
GGGGAAATTTAAAATCAAATGCTCACATATGTGGTTATGGCCGGGGACATCACCGATTATCCACTTCTGGAGCCAAGGTTGAAACCGCTACCAGGACTGCGGATTTCCGTAATTATATTTTGGAATCCGGGGACTCGCTCCTTATGCTTGTTGTCTGTTTAGAGACGACCCTTTAAGCATTAAGCGTCGTTGGTTTTTGTTGCAGATACACGCCCGAAACCTTAGGGAACTACATGTTTGAATATGGGCATCCATAAGCATCCCGCCGCCCGGGTTATTTTTCTCCCTCGCTCGACCCACACTGTCATTTTGTCCCGCGTTAATGGCTGAGCCTGAGACCGGGTTGCGCATCGGTGGTGATCGGGAATCTGGTTCTACTTCCGAGTAGGAAATGTCTTCGGCAGCATCGAAAGGGAGGATGCATATTAAAAAAACGATTTCTGCTTATCGTTGCCGTGAAGTCGTGGTGGCCTTGAAATAGTTTTATTCGAATAGAACCCCTTGATATCGGTGATGGGCACCAAGCTCATAGCCATGTCTAGACCTATGTACGCATTTAGTTGTGCGCTGGTCGTTGGGGACTCTCCTTTAGTCTCCAGAGCCTCATTGGTCCAGGTGTGTCACGAGTGCTTGCGCTTTTGCGTCACGTAAATACCATTATGGCTTCTTTCATCGTGTATGTTGGACGCTCGCTGAATCTTGTCCCTCTCGAGAAAATGCAAGTCACTGTCGATTGTAAGGCTATTGGGGTAGGCACGGCCTAGCTCAATCGGACTGTCTGCCTCATCGGCACTGGGATTTCACATGGGGTGGGCAATGAGTACCCATTGGTCTTGTTCCCCATTCATCTTCGACCCGAATATCGGGCAAGCCCCTATGTATGGGAAGGTCCCCACGCTTCTGCGGAATGATCAGCAATGTGTGTCGCTCCTCAAAACGTATTCACTGGTCATGAGTGCAGCTGATACTGTATGAAACTGTATCAAACGACTTAAAACGTATCCTAAATGACCATCATGTTACATAAGCGAACACTGGGAGTGGGGCAGAGGCACCGCATTTAGTTCTTTAGCGCCGCGGGTTAACAAATTAGATGCCACTCGGCGCCAGGTTACAAACGTTTTGCAAAGCGGCGGAGGGAGGGGCACTTTCAAAATGACCCACTGTTTCAGTTAAACGCGCAGCCTCTGGGACGGCAGCAGTTTTCTGAGAAGGCAGCAACCCGCTCTACGCCCTATAGCAGCGAGATGCCAACGCATAGCGTACCCAGATGATTCAGTTGACGCGCAGAATGCAATATATCGCTGTGTTTTGGATACGCTAAAGCGCTATCCATATATTACTTCTCGATCGGAGCCTGACTCTGACCCGCCCTATCAGGTCTGACATATGTCCGGTACCATGTCTAAGTAGGACCGCAAGATATATTTGAGAGAGAGAGATAAAAGAACACTCTAGCCTTTGCTCGTGGCTAGTAGTGTTGAGTTTTCGGTGGCTTGTCAGAGAGAAATACGGTACACAGGGGACATCCTAACCTATAAGACGACACATTAATTCTAACTTATTTATCAGAACCCGATAGGTCCTGTTAGTGTGGAAGTGTGCTAATACATTTCTGAAGTGTTCCTACACGACAATTTTACATAACATATACATTACGACCATATAATTATCCAAAATATTGGCTGTATTTTGAATTGTTGGTACACATGGACTACGCGTATTGCAGCCAATCAGCGCGCAGTAGCATTCAACAGCGTACTTGTCTAAATCATCAGCTCTGCACCTGCTGTATTTGCAAACCTTTTAATTTGCGGCGAATTGGCTTCTGTCTAACGCTCCACAAGTACCGGATTGGCTCCGCCGTGGTTGACAACATGGGTCATCTAAATTTCAGCCACTCACGTTGCCCTGGCGAAGAGAGCGATTTTAGACCGACAAATATGCCACGGACTATCAAACCATTTGTCGAATGTGTCATATAGCCAGCCCGTTTCGTCAGTATCATGAGTCATCCAGAATCCTGTCAGCTATCAAGCTACAAGGCTGAAGATTTAAGAAACTACGCTTTTGTAAATGGGGAATGAAATCGTGTGCTGGATGTGTGATATAGACGTACAATTTCGTCAATATCTGATCGGTATACATAACTGGGTTAGTTCTAGCAATATAAGACTGAGAACAGGGGATACTATGTGATTTCGTACGGGGAATTGAATCAAATGCTACATATGTGCTATAGACGGGACATAACGATAATCACCTTCTGAGACAAGGTTGATACAGCTACAGGACTGACGATTTGAGAAATTACATTTTTGATTACGGGGAATCGCTCCTTATGTTTGGTGTGTGTTAGAGACGGACCTTCCAGCATTAGGGGACGTTATTTTTTTGCAGATACAGGGCCGAAAACGTAAGGAACTACATGTTTGAATGCGGGCATCATAAGCACGTCAAAAATGACCACTGGTCAGTTATACGCGCAGCCTCTGGAAACGGCAGCAGTTCCTAGAAGGCAGCAACCCGCTCCACGCCCTCTAGCCGCGAAATGCCAACGCATAGCGTACCAGGATGATTCAGTTGACGCGCAGAATGCAATATATCGCTGTGTTTTGGATAAGCTAAAGCGCTATCCATATATTACTTCTCGATCGGAGCCTGACTCCGACCCCCCTATCAGGTCTGACATATGTCCGGTACCATGTCTAGTAGGCCCGCAATATATATTTGAGAGAGAGAGAGAGAGAGATAAAAGAACACTCTAGACTTGCTCGTCG